>NW_027042545.1:0-25328 GCF_035927105.1 Exophiala bonariae | reverse complement strand
TGCGAATGGATCACACTCCCAGTGGGTTGAGTGGATCATCGACCCATCTCCCGTCAGCGCTGATAGTGCTCTTTCTGCAAAGACTCCAAATCCTGGTGGATTTCAACCTAGCAGACTGCCATCAATTGGAGAAACACCTGTTGATGTCGAATCGCCGCGCTTTCTAAATTCTGTACCTCCCAGGTCGGTCTCTGTACCTGTCGAGATGCAATCAGCGAAGAATAAAATGATTCAAGATTCGTCTTCTGGTACCGATGATTCTCCACCGAAAGAACCCTTACCTTCACAGCCACAACAACAGCCGCAGCAACAAAAGCACAAGCAAGCTCTAACACTCCTGACGTCTGCACGTTATGAACCCGGACCGCTAAAGACACCTGTAAAGGAAACCCCACAAACTGCTGTTGGGCCACAAACGACAATTAAATTCCCAGCATCGAATTCTCACTACTACGCTTCTTTCGATCGCGAGCCACATGAATCATCCAAAGGTGGATCAAGAAGCAGGAAGCCTGATGGATTGTCCATTCAGACAATGCCTGTGGAAACGACCGATCTCCTGGATGATTATTTACCTGCAACAAGTTATGGCGAGTTCACGAGTAGAGCACCTACTACTGGCTCTCTATCACAACTTGACACTCTCAGTCCACATACAACCTCAGGTCATAGCTATCGAGGTGGTAAAAGTCCCATGATAACAAACCGGAGCATTGATGAGTACATTAGTAGCCTGGATCAAGCCCAATATTTCAGCAAAAATTCTCGAGACCGTGGTTACAGTACCACTAGTCGGCAGTCGAAAGATGAGCAGAGTGAGAGAAAGAAGTCAAAAGGCCAAAGTATTGATGAATCAAAAGATCTCCGCCGCACAATCCCTGCAGCCAAACATTCACCCACATCGCCAATACCGATGTCTCCTGAGGACTTACATCTGTACAGCGCCAGTGTGGAAAGCTTCGACTCCATGTATAGCTCGAATTTGTCAGGTATGGATAGGTCAGGAACTCCTGCTAGCATATCGAAGCACAGCAGAAGAGGTTCGCAATCTACAGCGAAAGGGAACAAACCTCGACATCGATCCCGTTCTAGAACCATTGGAACTAGGAGCAAACCCGGCAGCCGCGGAACAAGTAGACAGCCAAGTCCAGAACCTTACCATCTGATCAATTCGAGAGGAAGGAGCTCTTCACGGAAAGAAAATAATGGACATAGATCACCGTCATCTCCACGTCCAATGGTCCCTTCTGAGGAGGACCGACAAAGTCGATATGACCAAGATTCTGCACTTCGTCTTGTCTCACAAGATCGTCATCGTTTTCAGCGAAGTACTTCTCGTCAAGCGAATCGCAGCCCAAGTACTCGGCGAGACCGCTCACCAGATCGTCGTCGACAGGCCCGCACTAGGTCTCGGAGCCGACAAGTTGGAGAAGAGCCTTCCCTGGTGAGACGGGCTAGCAAGAGTGAACGAACCAGACGGCGCCGCCGACCGAGTGATGCCATACAGAGTGCCCACCCTGACGATCCTGAGGATGCTATGCCAAGTAATTTTGAAGACGTTCGCGTGTCTAGTCAACCTCAGCCTTACCATGAACGCAACAAAAAAGCAGCCGCTGAGCAACTACAGGCACGCCGTCTTTCATTGACTCGCCGACCTTCGATGCCAAATGTGCCTCATCCTGATGAAGTCATTTCCCACACCAAGTCTCATTCGACCAATAGTGTCCCGCAACTCGGTCGAAACTATAGTTTAGATGAGGGTGTGGTAGTAAGCACACCAATGGCGCCACCATTAGGGCCAGACATGTCTGAATTTGGGATTGTGCGAGAACCATCAATTACTCCATCCAACACGGCGACAACGAGTTCAGAAACGCCCACTGTCAGAGCAGGTAGCTCGGAATTACTGAATAGTGAGGTCTACCGACCGCCAACACGAGGCGAGCTCTCATCGGACTCGGCTTCACGACCGGGCTCTGCTCGTGTCCCGGCATCACTCGACTTCCTGACACAGATGCCCAAACACCCGGCTTACAACCAGCGTATCGCGAATAGTCGATCAAGCAGCAAAGGTGCAGAGGTCCGACAAACTTCTCGATCACGCGGTGAGTCCCGCGACCGCACTCGCATCTCACCGAGTGATCGTGAGTATCCACGAGGCGAATCACGAGACCGCACCACCACTACGACAGGAGGAACGACACGTGTATCTCCACGTGGAACACCTCACAGCCGTGAAACGTCTCACATCAGCGTGGGGACCATGCCTGGTTCGTCACCGGAGATAGTGTATGCAAACGCTCAATCACCACCGTTGCAGCAAGGCCACAACCCGCCGATCCTCCCGGAACTACAACATCTCGCAGCACCACTCCCTCCCCCACCACCTCCACCACCGGCGCCACCAGCACCTCCCAAAGTCCCCCCGATGTTCCTGACAAGCCCTAACCTCTCGACCCTCCGCGGCTTCGAAGTCGACCCCAGCAACGTCCCACTGCCCATGTCCGCCATCGGCACCGGCACCAGCCATGCATTCTACTTGGACCACCCCCTTCACTCAGCAGCCCTGCAAAGCGCGCCTCTCCCGCCCCTGCAGAGCGGCAACAGCAACAGCAATGTCAATGGCCACCGCCGCGGCCGTAGCGGCAACGAACACGGCAGCAGCGGCATGCATAACACCGGGGGCGCATCAGGGTCCGGTTCGGGCTCCAGCCAGCTCTTCAGCAAGCTGCGGAACTTCACGGCACGCGGCGGTGGGGGCAATCGCAGTCCGTCTCGTGGACGCAAGGCCGGCGGCGATGACAATCAGGCCATGAGCCCGCGTATCGCCGATGGGCATGTCGCGCCGTATGAGAGTCTTACACAGTCGGTCTTGGGGAGGGGTGTCGAGACGAATTGATTTTGAGTGCGGAGGTTGAGAGGTGTTGAATGAAGAGTGCCATTTTTGAAATGTCGATAAAAAGCAAAAGGCGTCGAGCAGGTACAAAAATAATGGAGAGAGAAAGAGATTTTTTTTATGCCTGCGAAGGCGACGCTGGGATACCTATTTTACATTTCCACTATTCTTCTATTGCGAGGAGATTTTTGCCATACACGACGGTCCTTTGGATATCCTTTTACCTTTTACCTTTGCCATTTTCTCAAGCTATCGAGATATAGGGTTGAGTGCCGAGAGAGGAGAACAAGCAAGAGATAGGGGATGGGTGGGATATGCGTCGGCGGGCGTCTGATAATCAACAGAGCGAAGAACGAGATTAATCGAGAGCAGCGTCAAACAGTCAAAGCGTCGAATAGCAGGCCTCGAACGTCAAGCATCAGTCACTGAAGCAGTCGAGCGAACGAGAACAAGAAGAAGCCGAAGAGTCAAGAAGAAGACCGCAAGATTTCATTTCTCTACAATCATCCATCATCATCATCATCAGTACATACTAGTACATTGTTTTTTGCTTCTTTATTTGGCTTCAATTCAGCAAGCGAGGGTCCTTTTGTTTTGTCCTTTTCTGATTCTTCCGGGGGTACCTTCCGTTTTCATCAGCGCGCGATGTTGCTTGGACGCTGATGGACGGACCGACTGACCGACTGACCGATCGACCGACCAAACCTGCTTGACTCGACTCGACGTGGACTGGATCTCGTTTCGTTCTGTTTCAGGAAGGGAATGGGAAGGGGGGGGGGATTGGGAGAAGATGCCAAGGGGGCAAGAGAGATGGGAAACTTTACAGTTACTGTGCGTCGACGACAGTTTAGAGGAGGAAGGGGTATCTTTCGGTCGGAAGATACCGATGTCACGCTGATGGGGAGGGTGGGAGGGTATAAATTGGTTAGTAGTGGAGAGATGGATGTGGGACGTGAGATGTGAGATGTGGTGGGATGGATAGGTAATCTCGGTACTCTAGGTACTCTAGGTAGGATAGGTAATGAATATCAGAGACTTGTGATGGTGCTGAAATGGATGTTCAACCTGGCGGACATGCGTATCCTATCTATGGATGGAGCTCTTTACGCTGCCGTGATCGTGAAGTAGACCACCAGAGTGGGAAGGGGGTTGGTTTTCTCCATTACATACCCTCATCACCATAGAGCACTGAGATGTTCGGGATTCAGAATCTATACAGTAGTAGCCGGGTAGGTGATCAAGGCACACATGCTGGAATTTGGGAAGGTGCCTTCACGGGAGGATGGTTAGGCGTTGAGATGGAAGGATCCAATTTTCATGTCATCTTGGTTTTTGTGTGTACATATCGTCAAGCTAAAATCTGTTGGTGAGCTCTAAGAGCTTGTATCTTATAGCTGACCCTGCTGATCCACCGGGTGTGCTGTTCACGTTGATAACGCTGTCTACCACCGAGGATAGCGACATTGAAATACAGCACTCTTGCTTAACGGGATTCGTCGTATGGACCATATAGCTGGGGCCACTCTAGTGGCCAGATAGAGCTTCTAACTGTCGTGGGCTGGTTTTGGTCCTTGAGTGTTGTGGGCAAGCTCTTCAGCCATCAGGTGCCGATAGATATTTCTCTGCCCATCTTTGATATTTTGCTGTGGTTATTGGTATAGGAGTTTGAAAAGTCGTTTGCTCATGGAAGGAGAGCCTAGCGAAATGCGGGACGGCTGGATGCCTCCTTCAGTGGTCATCCCGATGTGGAGAAATGTAGCCATCGAGCTTGTCTATAGCTCCCATTGGATAACATTCGAGTGGTTTCTTTTCAGGCTTTCGTTCAAGGTCATTCCGTGATTTCGTATGCTTCGTATCGGGTCGTAAAGATGTAGTGGTTGTACAGGATTTGGTTAAGGCCTGGAGTTTCTTTCTCAGAAGCCAAAAGAAGCTTTGGAAATTCGTGTCTGGGCGACTAGATACCACCACCACTTCTCCCCACCGCGACACTTAGGTCTTTTGCCGAGAGGCGTTCTTTCTCGGATTGAATCCAACTGCGACGACCTTCTTCTTCGAGTAATCTCGTCTCTTGCTTGGATTTTGTTTCAAGGCGTTTGAGCCAGATATAGCTGGCGGTGGGAATGAAGACTAGGCTCGCGAGAAAGAGTTTCTTGTTCCTGCTGTTTGAGGGTTTGTAAAGTTAGAAAGACGCTTGGGGATGTTTAGGGTTGGGAAGGACTGACCTTAGGATGGGACCTGGGCGGTAGCCTGGTATTGAGCTTTGTGGTTGAGACGACATGGTTACGGGCGCGGTTGGACGTATGGGGGATCCTTAAGAAGATGGAGGTTTCTTGAGTTTGATTGAGGTCGGTGTGGTGATGATGGCAAGCTGTCGTATGAGGCTTGGAGAACCTGCCTGTTTGTCGATTCAGTGCAGTGGAAGGGTGGCGTGGCAGAGGCAAGAGCACTTTCAACTGTATCACTGTCGGTGGTTCCCTGATGCTTGGAGTCCCTGGAGTGCGCCTTGGTAAAGTTGTCTCGTGTTGGAGATGAAGCTGATCACGATGACAGTCAATGAGGATGTGTTGAAATGATTCTGTAGATTGTTCAAGTGAAGCACGCGACAGTTTTGGTAGCTTGCCTGGGACCCCATACAAAATACTTGTGAGGCCAAGGTACGAGATAGGTAGGGACTTGATTGAAGCGATTGGTGACGAAATGGAGATGGAAGTGGATGAATGGATTTGGAGGTGGAGGTGGAGCAGGAGTCATGGGCCGATGGGCCGACAGCCTCGAACTGTAATAACGGCTCTTCAACTCTTCGCGGGGCAGCGGAATTGCTCCCGAAACCATACAGGGATCTCGCCAATTATCTTAGGGTGAACTAGATCTATATCGATCGTTCATGAGCGTAAGAAGTTGGAATTATGCACAGTCATTGATCATTGATAGCCCCTACACCTATCGACCCTCAGGTTCGATTTCGAGTCTGGGGACTGATGGGTGCCTCTCGTGGCAGACCAAAGGGCTCAAAAACTCCTCCATAGACATCTGTTTTTTCAGAGCCTGGTCGCTAAGTATGCATCCCACAACATGAATGAATCGACTTATTCTCATCATGGCTCCTGCCGTGAGCTACTCCCTGCTTCACCAGTGTCATCGAGTTCCGATGTAGATCTGCTATCTTGCTCATTGTCGTTGCCATCTGGTACCGGTTCCCCATTAGACTTGGCTAATCGTTCTTCTTCCTTCAACTGTCGTAGTCGTTCGGTTTCCCTCCGCATGGCCTCCAGGTTCCATGCTCCTTGAGCTTCTTCTTCAACGTTGTCATCGTCATCATCGTCGTCGCTGTCTTCGTCTCCTGAATCCTTCCAGTCTCCACTTTCGAACATGGCTCTTCCAGTGGCTTCCTTGGCCTTGATGGCTTGTGCTTCGGCTGCCTTCTTGTCCAGACGTTCCTTCTTCCATTTGGCAAAGGACTCTGGAGTCACGGGCGTTAAAGTGCCACTCAACTTGTGGCGTTCGGATTCCAAGAAATCTTCCAGTGTTAGTGTGTTGAGAGGGGATTTGTCCATCAGAGCCTTCTCTGCACGCCGTTGTTCCTTGGTTTTTAGCACGAATCTGTAGAGATGGTATCAGTAAAAGTCTGCACACAGGAAGGGGGAAAAATCATACCCAGCTGGGAGACTGTGACGATACATGCACTTGTCACCTCCATTGGGACACGTCCAGAACCAACCATATTTACCATCCTCAACGGCCGATATGAAATATTTGCAAACTTTGTCGGTGGTTGTGCGAGGATTGCCATGTTTGTTGAGCACGACGTTACGAAGTTTCTCTTCGTCCCAGTCTTCCATGTTGTCTTTTTCCTTTTCCTCCCGCTCTTGCTCCCTCGTGTCTTGGTACAAATCCCTTTTGGCGCCCTTTCTACCCACATCGAGGTCATGACTGAATTTACATTTCCGGCCCTTTTCGCAATGACCTTGTTTGAAGAACTGGCAGAGGACCGTCTTTGGATCTACACCAAAGGGCACTTTCTGCACCTGGACAGGTTTGAATAACTCGGCAGCCTCAGCCTTTGCCTGTTCAGCAGCGGCTTTCTCCTTGGCTTTCTGCTCTCTCTCGGCCTCTTTTCGTTTTTCCTCAGGGGACTTGTTGGATTTGGCTTGAGCGGCAAGTTGTGCAATTTGTCGTTTGGCGGTACCGCCTTTTTTATTTTTCATACCAAAGGTTTTGTCCTCGACCGAGGCCTTTTTCTTGGCGGGCTCATTGCCGCCTTTGACTTTGGGAGGCATGATGTGATGCGGGATAGAGGGGTGTCGTGGATGATATTTTCTAGGCTTGGTGGGATGTTGAGGGCGGGCGCTTGATGGAGGTTGAGAGGTGGCGAGTGACAGTGGTGACGGGTTGGTAAATTGCGAGAGGAAGAGTGGAGGTAGAGGGAGGGAGTAAAAGAAATAAATCCAGTGACTTGTCGTGAGTCGTGTCCGGTCACCAATCGTGCTTTGAGCCTGAGGCAACTTCAAGAAATGCAGTGCAGACGGATTTTGTGTGGGGAACGGCACGGAATCAAAAGACGTCACTTTGACTTCAAGCTGGACATTTACACAAACACCCTCCATCTCGCTCTCGCTCTCGCTCTCTACCACTGCATTTCTCGGCCTCCCGAGCTAGCTACACACCACCACGATATCTCTCCTGCCCTCATCCCTCACGGACAGCTGGAATGTACTCTGTGATGGCCTCTCACTCTACTTGTTGAACGTCAAATCCGCCTAACCCAACACCTTGACCATGGCAAAACAACCCCCTCCAGCTTCCTCCTTCCCTCCCTCAATGGGACCTGGCGCAATGCCTTATTCAGACACGAACTCCCCTGCAGATGCATATCCTAATTCGACATCCTCCGAAGCAGTCGATCCCCGGACCTCTTATGTTGTTGGCCTCACCGACGATGCCATTACTATAAGGACTCTCGAGGGCCGTGATCCATTATACCAAGTCTACTTCGACAACATGCCCCTAACGGGTTATAAAAGATGGCTTCTTTACGGTGGTCCTACTAGGGCATATGCCTCCTCGCTGACCTTTTCCGACCTCCTTCGTCGCACTGAAACCATAGCTGACAGACATCTCACCCAACAAGAAGCAGAGGGCCTAGCATATCAATCCTCAAGACGTTCCTTGTTTTCCGCCACCGGAAATCTGTTAGGAGTGGCTGCTGGTTATACTATTGCCTGGCGTTCTCGTGGGAAGATGAAGTTTCCGTTCCGAGCTCCTCAACCTTTGACAAGATACAGCAACTTTCCGAATCGATACATCCCTCTCTTCAGGGGTGAATATGCCCGTACTGCCTGGCACATGACCAGAGCAAACATTTGGGCTTTTCTTTGGGTGGTTCTTCTATCCCCCGTTTTCTCTACGATGGGAGCCTACTCTTTCGCTGTTGGCCTCGGCGCAGACCAGCGTACTAAACATTTGGCCGATATGATAACCCAATTTTCCAAGGACCAACGTAACGACTTACACAGACGCCTAGCCCAACGAGAGGGTGAGCGTGCTGCCCGTCAACAAGGTGATTCGCACTCGAAGACTTCTACCGGCCAGCTTTACCCTCAAAGAACCACCGAAGCCTCCGAAGATCAGCATCCCCAAGAGTGGGAGCGCGATTCCGCTACGAACTCAGAGTCCCAGACTGGTACCTTCCGCGATGCGGAAAGTTTCGAATCCCAGAAATCAATACCTTCTTCATCGAGGACAACTGCCCGTCCACAGCCCCCACCAGACCAGACTTCGCGACAAGATCAAGGTGTCTTTTTCTATGAAGATAATGACACGTCTTCCAATTACGATGATGATGCGTCTCCAACCGCCGGCAACAGAAACAGGTCTCCATCGCAAGGTGGAAATACCTGGGCTCGTATTCGGAGAGGGGAGAGCTCTACCTCTCCAAGCCAACCGGCACCGCAATCCGGATCCTCACAAGATTCTTCTCCTTCTGCAGGTGGCTGGAGGCGATCAGAGACTCCATCACAAAGGGAACCCCAATTCCAGAATTCGAGCGACAGTTTCTCTTTCTCCAAGACCGAAGCCGATAAACAATTCGCCCGCGACCAAGCACAAAAGGAGTTTGACGACATGCTTGACCGGGAGAGGAAACAGAGCGGGAGCGACGATTATGATCGTGGAATGAAAGCCGTCGCTTCCGGTCAGGAGAACCAAGCTAATTCCGGCATGAGCTCCTGGGAACAGAGGCGGAGGAGAGATTGATCGAGAAACTACTTGTACAGTACCAAACAAACATAGCCGTTCCCATCACTACGGCTCCGGGATCCGCCATTCGTTGTAACATATTTTGCGACCTGTAATCAAGCTTCTTAGCATCGCGAGTTTAGTGTCAAAAGGAAAAACTTCGCTGTTGTCTCGCATCCAAATTCCAATGTTTAGTGTTCTCTTTGACGTTTCTCATTCCGCGTTTGTTGATGTCATCATTCTTCTCCCCCCTGTAAGTACGTTTCTCATCGCACATGATAGCGTGTCATATGTATATAATCAAGGGCTGGGGGTAGTGATATTCACGATTCAATAGCTTCATCCCCATCCTTTCACTGCACTCCAAAGCAACAAAACAGCAGCACCGACTGGCCTCGGTGGCGGTGGTGGTGAGAACAGCACAACACCAACACCAATATTAGGAGGAGCAACACACAGTGGCGTCACGGCATCGGCGCCTCTACTGTTGATGAGAAGCCCTGTCGCCTTCAGTCAGGCGGTGGTGTTGGTGTTCATAATCCTGTCGGGCCTTAGCATCGCAGATATTCATTATCACCCCTCTTTTCGGAAGCACTCGATATGTCACTAGAAAGATCACCGGCGCCTGCCGATTATCTTTAGTAGGCGCTTTCCCGTACACAATGAGCGTCTGGGTGAAATTGCTGATGTCGCCCTGGTGGGCAGAACATGTTTGTCTGAGCCAGTCACAGATTTAGCCCTGTCTGGTGGCCTTCAGTATTGACACCGGGGTTCTTGTTCTTGATGTAATCTCCGCCCTCGCCTCGATTTCTCAAGGCCGGATGGTGATCGTGGTGTGATTGAAGTTTGTTGGGGGCCTGTGGTATTAACACACCTAAGATTTTTGGCCTCCTCAGCTTTGGAGTGGAGAGTGAACTTATTCGTGCAGCGATTTCTCACGTCTTTCAGAGTCTGTTTGCAGGGGAGGATAGACCACATCCATCTTGCTGGCGAGGTGAGCGGATTGGCAAGAGAGTACCTGTGTCCCTAGGTACCACGGATCAGCAGTTTCGACCGCAAGATACAGGGGTTCAAGTTGGAATAATGGCGGTTGTTGTGCAAACATATGATATCAGGCGTAGGAGATCGATGTCTGAGCAAAGAATGGGTGGGTACCTTCTTCTCTCGAGAAACAGAAGTTGGTATCGCCTCGGTGGAGATGCATACTGTAGATGGTCGGCAAAGAGCTGGTCATTCAGGGTCAGTGTCAATGGTCAATGGAGAAAGTCAAGCACAAGGGGGCATTTAACAGTGTAGGTTTGTCTGTCGTCTTGGGAAGATGATATACTTGATTATGAGCCAGCCTGATTGCCTTGTTTCACCACACATTTGTTTCGATCAGATTGATATACCTCCCTAGTCCCTCTGGTCGACATTCTGTTAGGATTGGGGAGACAGAGAACATGAGCAAGGAGTTGAATAGAAAACTTAAAAGAGGAAAACCAAATCTGGCTCGTCATTGACCATTGCATTATAAATGCTGGAGGGCCGGATGAGTGGTGTAGGGTGTGTCACTTGGGTCGAGAAGAAATAGTCAGAGTCGAAGAACAACGTTTGATCTGTAGGGTGATGGATAGGCCTCGATTCCTGTCTGGTAATCATTGTATTGCATTACATTGCAACCTTCCTCCCAGAATGCGCCAATCTCTCTGGAGTCAGAAGAATTTCGCTATCAACCAATACCATCGTGATTCTGCAGTGGAGAGTGAGCTGTGAAGAAGTAGAAACTGAGACAAACGAGAAGGTGGCCGTCACATTTTCGGTGTCAGGTCCGGATCTTACACTCGGTGTTCGGCTCGATGACCTCAGGTTAAGCTTAGGCCTTAGCCTTGCCCTTTTCAGCAGGTGCGGCCTCGTCCTTGTCGTCGTCTTCAAGGTCGGGCATCTCATCATCGTCCTCATCGTCCTCCTCATCATCATCTCCAGCATCACCTCCTGCACCAGCACCTCCCAGACCTTCCATTCCTGGCAGTCCGGCACCGTCACCACCACCAAGTTTGGAGAAGTCAATGCCACCGAACCCGCCATCTTCACCGAGACCACCACCGAATTGGTTCATGTAATCATCTTCAGGGGCCTCGTTCTGTTCATCCTCATCGACCCACTAAGAGAGGTCAGCATGGCGCAAATGGCTTTGTAGAGGGGCAGATCGTGTATTGGTGTGAGACTTACCTTGTCGAAATCTGTTCGTAGGTAATGAACCTTGGCCTTGTCCTTGAGGAGTCTAGGCCAGTATTCTTCCTTGAGCTCTTTCTTTCGCAGAACGATCTGGATGTTCGCGGCGGTGTGATGGACTTTGGAATTCTCTACGTCAATCTCTTCGAAGAACTCCAACTTGAGGTGGTATGTAGTCTTTTTGGTTTCCGAGGTACCGGTGAAAGTCAAGCCGGTGGGCTGAAGATCAAGCTTGAGAGATTTGGCAGGAACATCAGGCACGGAAATTGTCAAGTACACATAGTTCTTCTCAGCATCGGTAGTAGATGAACGCTGAGCCCAAAGGACTGAATTTGAGTATGATTAGAACCAATCCAAGAGTAGGAAGACTGATTGAGTGGACTCACCTTCTGGGGTGACTTGATCCGACATGTTGAGGACTGGGAATGTAGATTGGGCCAGATGAGAATGGTAGAGGAAGTGCGGAGAGGGGACAAAGTGCAGGCAGGAACAGCCAAAAGTCTAATGAGGATGAGTGGGATAGTAGTACTTGTAGTGCAAGCGTCAAGAACTTGGGGTTCGTAGTGCTCGTTCGAGGGATTGCTTTGATACAAAGTCAAGAGAAAGAGACAGAGACAGCTGAACTTGAAGATGATTGTGTGCGGGCTGGGGGAGTTCAATTGCTACTAGTAAGGACGTTTTTAGGTAGAGACGAGGCTGTTCGAATTGCGACGAATGGTATCGAATTTCTGCAGCTACAGGGTGCATGATGGTGACTGAGCCGCCCTGATGAATTAGTGAGAGGCTAGTCATGCTAGTGGTGAATATTCATGACTAACCGGCTCAAAGAGCAATAGGCATTTGGTTGCTGACCATCTAGTGTCAAGCTAAGCCCAGAGCTAGTCACTTGCTAAGTCATCCATCACGTCGATTGAGGGTGCGAAATGTACGAGTACGAGTAGGCCGTGCCCGCTGTCCCGCACTGAACCCCCATTCAAGTTGTCGTGTTCCCCCCCACCAACAATAGGGCACCGCAGTGGCATGCTGAGTACCGAGTACCCCAAGCACAGGCACCATTTGTACCTAAATTCCTCTGAAAGGGACCGCCTACATCATCCTAGTTTAACTTCAAAGTTGGGTACCTGACCTGAGTTGCCACTACTACTAGTAGTACTCCAGAAGTCGATCAACGGCATGAACTGTTCCCATTCAGCCCTATGAGAGTCTGTTTATTCTCACCACTTCTGTTATCTCATTCCCTCTAGTAAGAGACGTCTTCTCGAAACTTGCTGTCCGCGATGGCCCGATGCCATTAGTGGTCAATCCTGTTGCTCGTTCCCTTCACCACCACCGTTGGCACTGGTAGTCATCCAGATTCCGGCCACATACCGTCTCTACAACCATGCAGTCCTTCAAAGCAGTCTTCTTCAAACCTGACCCCCAGGAACAAGTGAGAACTCCCTGTCGGCGCACCGGTCGGAATCCTTGAGACTGACTCTTCTCTAACGACAGAAACGGAAATGCGACTCCATCATTCGCAAGAACGTTCGTGGCTTGGATCGTGATATTCTCAACCTCAAAGTCACCGAACAAAAAACAAAGTCACTCATTCTCCAATCCTCCAAACGCGCACAGAAGAACCCTTCACAGGCCAACCAGGCTATTGCCGAAACACGGCTTTATGCCCGAGAATTACTTCGGGTGCGGAAACAGGCGGGGAGATTACATACAAGCAAAGCACAACTACAGAGTGTCCAGATGCAAGTCAACGAAGCGTTTGCCGTGCGGAAGATCGAGGGAAGTCTCAAAGCAAGCACGAGTATTATGAAGGATGTCAATACCCTCGTACGACTACCGGAATTGACAGGCACCATGCAAGAACTCAGTCAAGAGTTGATGAAAGCTGGTATCATCGAGGAGATGGTGGGGGATGCTCTACCAGATGATCAGCTACTAGAGGGAGAGGATGAAGAGGCCGAAACCGAGGTGGACAAGGTATTGGGAGAAGTCCTCAAAGGCAGATTGGGGACTGCAGAACAGAAGATTCCCGACCTGCCGGTGGAGGAGGAAGAGGAAGCAGAAGACCGAGAAGCCGAACTGGAGCAGATGCGAGGGCGGTTGGAAGCACTCAAGAGTTGAGATGCTGGAAGACTCAAGATAATCAAGTTTTGGGAGTATGAGATATGACTGGTGTTGGGGCGTTAGCGTGCAATGAGAACAGCGGTCTTTGAATCGTATCACTGGGCATCCAACCAGATGGGTGCCAGACATCTATCTGATGAATCATGTAGCTAGGCAAGTGGCGGCCGCTGTCAACATCATACGGATAGATTGACAATGGGCCGCCAGAGTCACGTGTTGAATTGTTGATTGTAATGCCGCCATAATCGGCTTAGCTCAATCACGTGTTCCTAGGCTGAAGTGGCACGGGCGGCTGCCCACCCCCTTTCGTCGCGATCTGTTCCTGATCCTGCCTTCTTATTACTTCACTGTCGCTGTTCCCATCCAAAGTCTACTACGACTGTCACTATTACTGCATTCCTTCCTCTTTCACCATTTTACCACATTTCTATTTCAACCTCAAACGCTTGCAGATCTCTCTTGAGTCACACATCTCTTGAATCACCATTTAACTCTTTCCCGCACGCGTCCGTCTTCTTCCGTGCATTCTCTCCGGATTCAGTCTCAATCCAGCTCAATCAGGCTTTCACTTCCAAATTCATCCAACTTTCGCGACTCCTTCAATCGCAACACTCCTTCAAGGCAATCTCACTTTTCCAACTTCTAAACTATCATCACAAACCTCTTTCGAGATGTCTGGCAGGCTAGATCAATCCCTCGATTCCATCATCGACAGCCAGAAGAAGCAGAAGCGTGAAAATCGCAATCGCGGCCGCAAGGTTGGGAAACCTCAGACCACCGCTGCTCCCGTTGGTGGTGTCAAGAAATCCACGAGACCTGTCAAATCGGCCATCAAGCCCGCTGCAGGTGCTACTACTCTATCAAAAACCAGCAAAATCGTCGTCAGTGGTTTGGTATGTTCCTCAATCTCTCTTCTCTTCAAAATTCTCACTAACATTCCTTCCAGCCACACGATGTCAACGAAGCCCAAATCAAGGTATGTTGATAAAGAGGCTTTCGACCTTGGATTTCCATCGCCTGCCGTCGTCACCTGCTCTCCTTTCGCTCCTTTCGCCACCGTAGACGAGAATTGTTATGCTGTCGAATGAGGAAGAGCTGGTTCTATTCATCGTTACTGGGCATATATTTACGGCACTCCTATACCATGCTGAGACATTGCTGGTGTGCCGGTGGTAGGCTTCTCTCAATTGGTCTGGTGGCATGTGCCGAGTGCCACGTCCCATCCCAAGCCCGGAGATTGCCATGATCTTGCCATATAATCCCTTCCGGCTAGCCACCGCGCAAGGTTTTGACGCAGATCTACCACGAGGTGATTTTGATCATGCTGAAATGCTGTCAATTCCCTCCCTTTTCCATTCTGCTCGATTGGAGCATCAACGAGGTTTTTATGTGCAACAGTTAGCAAGCAGTACAGTACAGCATTCTGGATTTCAGGAAACCTTTCATCACAGTCGTTTTCAGTCAGGAAACGCCCTAAACCACCTTCAACGCCGCATGCCAGGCAAAGGACAGCTTACTGGACTACCATCACACTTACAAAACATTGCATTCTGCAAGCCTCATATTTGCCACGTGTATCCAAACAAAGACATGTGAGCAGTCATGAGCCAACTTTTCTGTCTCCTCAAGGCATCCGAGGTTGAGAATTACCCACCACTTCATCCACTCACCATTCATCGAGCGACCATTCTGCCAAAGTCTCTATCTGGATTGCTCCGTCTGGCCCCCTTGCTGGTCACAAACTCTGGCCTCGAACTCGGACAGCCTCCCAACTGGACTCCGACGAAATCCTGGAATAAAGGACCTCTTGCTGCTACTGTTTGCACCTTGATACTCGTTGATGCTCCTTCGGGTGATTCACCCGTTGAATCATAATCTGTTGCGGAATATCTGACCTTATTCTTGGAGACGTGGCTACATGGATGCGAATTTTCAATGCTATTGCTATTCTACTTTCGACCGATTACTGATCACACTGGGACCAACAGGAATACTTCGGCAAGTCTGTAGGATTCGTCAAGAGAGTTTCTCTCCAATACAACCAAAATGGACAGAGTCGTGGTATTGCCGACATCATCTTCTCCAAGTCAGACGCTGCTGCCAAAGCAGCAAAAGATCTCAACGGAATGCTTGTCGACAAGCGACCTATGAAGGCAAGCTCGGCCTTTTTTCTGTCACACTACTCATCCTGACATCGCATAGATTGAAGTCGTGGTCGATGCAAGCCATGTTCCAGAACCAACAAAAGCCAAATCTCTTGCCGACCGTGTTGCGTACGCAAACCCACAACGCTCGGTTAAGTCGGACCCACTGACCAAGACCAGTGCCAACCCTAAGGCTCAACCCAAATCGGCCACAACCGTCAAGAACACTACTGCTAAAGATGGTACCAAAGGACGATCAGCAGGAAAGCCCGGCAGCAAACCAGTCAAGCGTGATGGTCGTCGTCAGAATCGACCAAAGGCAAAGACTGCCGAAGAACTTGATGCCGAAATGACCGATTATTGGGGTGGAAACAACCCATCTGCTGTTGCTGCTCCAGTTGCTGCACCTTCCAACGGAACTGTCCCTCCACCCGCTACTGGCGATGAAGATATGATTTCAGTATGTTCCTTCGAAATCATCTGTTGAATTCCAAAGGACTGACACCCGTATCAGTGAATTCCCTAATCGGCGGACTTGAAACTAATCGTGATCATTGGTGAGCGAAGTGGTTGGTTCGAACGATCATCAATTGGTTTCGTGGTTTCCCTTGCACATCACATGTATCAATTATCATTTCGCCCGGAATGAACTTTCATGTTCTCATAACCTTACTGCTTCCATTCAATCAAGATTGTGTTATTTTGTGCAACAGGAAGGGGTCGGAGTCGAAGATGAAAGGTGGTCTCCTACGGTGAAGTCAAAGATACCCGACGAGGTTCCCCTTTAATCCCAGTTGATAAGCATCACTGTTGAAGGGGAAATTCATCAATGCGCAGTCACACATCTTTTTAAAGGCTTCATGATAGGTAGAGACAATAAGAAATGCAATGAAAAAACAAAGTATCCTGTTGCGTAACATCATTTTTTGAATTTATCATTACCTAGCCATACCTGGGTGATACCCACGGGACAATTCCATGTTACGCTATCTCCATCTCTATCTTTGATCGTGTTTTCGTGCCTTCATGTGCCTTCGTCTCTCGTACTTACAAAACGCGTACGATGATTTCAATTCTTCAAGACCCTTTCGATGATAGCATTGCAGTGCTCATATCTCAGTCTGACTCTGCTGCTCAGAGGAGTTCAAAATCATCGAAGTCATCGTCTCCATTCATGAAGGAATCAGGAGCGGCCTTCTCCTTTCCCTTGCTGCTGCCTTCACCATTGCCGTTGATACCATCTTTGTCCTGAGCGTGGCGCAGTCCTGCGCCGTGACGGACTACTGGAAAGTCGTCATCACCGTCATCGAAGTCATCCACACCAGCTGTGTCATCGAAGTCCTCCCCGTCGTCGTCGTCGGAGCGGTCATGCACTTCGACTTCCATGTCGGTGTCGGTGTCTGAGCTGTTACCTTCATCGTCATCGAGGTCAATGTCGTTGCCATTGTCATTCATGCCTGACTCGCCCATGACAGTCTCAATCTCCGCGTCGGCCGCAGCATCAGCACTAGGAACGAATACGACAGAGGCGGCATCAGAGCCAACCGCCTCGGAAGCAGCGCTACTGAGGCTCATGACCGTCTGAGTGCCATCCGTGGCGCGCTTACTGGCCTTCCCGACGGTGCTGAGCGCCTGGCTACTATCGACGTAGTGGAAGGCGTCGCCATCGTTGGACATGGTCCCCGCATCCGACACGGACGGCGCATTGTAAGGTCTGTGAATGCGACCGGGCCCGAAGCCCTCGACGAACTGGCTCGCGTCGTCGAGGTTCGGCACCGGGTTGTCATCGTACACACCGCCTGTGCCGTCATCGTTGCCTCCGGCCCACAAGGGGAGGTATTTGAACTCGTCTTCGGACAGGCAGAGAAGCGTGTCGAAAAGGTTGCTTGGGAGGATGTTTTCTCCGTGGAAGAGGTGTGGTGGGTGGAGTATTGAGGAGCAGATTTTGCCGATGCTGCGGCCCGCGGCTTCGAGGAGGAGGGTTGCTGAGATGATTGTGACGGGTGGTGGGGATGGTTTGAATGGGTTGTGCCCTCTCTGCTGGGCGCGAGGCCAGGTACTGGGCTGGGAATTGTCGATGTCGACGAGGAAGTCTAGTTCGTCTGGTGTGGTTCGCAGGACTGGGTCGGTGGTGGGGACTTTGGGCAATTCGGTATCAGGCTCAAAGACTGGTGCTGGGATTTTATCGGTGTCAGTAGGGTATCGAAACCCGAAGTCTGCACCGACAGTGGTTCCTGTACGCGGCTTGACGGCGGCTTTGAGTGATTCCTTTGTCGATGCCGATATAGCAGAGCCTGACCTGTCCGCCTCGAGGTCGAGAAGCTGTCGTTTCACGCCCTCCTGAATGGGATTGACGATTGATAGAAGTTTCGGACGAACAGGCAGAGCTAGCATTGACCCCCGAAGTGCATCTGCGTTCGATCTTGCTCCATCGAGAACAGTATCAGTGCTCTCAGCTGGCGGGGCAGTCTCAGAGAAATCCTCAACCGTTGAGTTATGCCACGGAACTCGATTGGTATCACCTCCGGTACTGGTCTTGCGACGTTTAAATGGGGACGATGGAACTTGAGTTGACGGCCCAGCCTCGTCAGACCCGTGCTTGGAATGGCCACTGATGGCCAAGGAAGAAAGATTAATGGATTCGGGATTTAGTGGGCTGACCACATGAGGTGGCGCGCGTTGAAGGTCAATTCCAGCGCTTGCGTTCAAGATGGATTTTGATGGTAATGCTCGAGACAAGCCATTGCTGAAGGTAATGGTGGTTGAGGCGCCCTCTTTGTCTTGACAACCAGCACGAGCTGCATGTTCATAAAGTATGCGGTTGACTGCTGCGAATTTCCTGTCAAGACTTTTGCGGCTGATCGTTTTGATGCCATTCAATTGATCATGTTGATACAAATCCTTGAGGGCTTCGAAATAACGTGTCGACGAGGAATCACCTGTAGTTCCTTCAGGAGTGGTATTGTGGGTAAAGACATTGAAGTCAGTGCGTTGGAGTGCAGACCAAAACGTCTTGGTGAACATTCTCATTGGTTGGTTGAGGGAGTTGTATGTAGTGATATAGTTCTCGCCTACACCCGCACGGAAACTCGACATTGAGAATGTGTCCTGCTCCAAGTCGTGCTTGAGTTGGTTTTGGCAAAGTACGTAATATATTCTTGACCGAATATATTCACGCACTCCCTCCAAGGCTCCACTGAAGATTTCCGTTTCCTCATCGTTAGAGCCACGGAGAGCTTCGAGCTTAGCATAGTCGGGTGATTCTCGAAGCCAGTCCATATCTCGACAGACCCCACAGACCAGCTCACGGACTCTGGAAACGAGAGAGGAAGCTGCGTGGTCGATGCGGTTGCGCTCATCTTCATCGAGTAAATCCAGCTTGCGACCATGAACACTGGCCTTTAAGGGGTTCAAGATCTTGGGGTTGTATTCGCCATATGCGTCGATCAAGGCCCGTTCACCAACGAGAATACTAAAAGCATCTCTGATCAGTTCCGCCGATTCAATGCCCATAGCAATCCGATAGACAACCTCGGGGTTGCACTGGATGAAGTTGGCATTATTTTGAGTGCACAGCCATGCTGTAATCCACCCAGACACTCTTTCATGGTGTGCACAACCGAAATATCTTGCAACTGCAAAGTAAGTCCACACTTTTGGTGCTGAATCAAGCTTAGGGTCATTGCCTTGAATTGCTTGCAATACACGTTCGATGGCAGACCTATGGCGCAAAGGAGAATACTCTGCTCCAATCGGGCTATTCTTGGCTGGTTTAGGAATATTCGATCCTATGGCCGATGGCCCTGGGTTCCCATTAGTTGGGTATGCACGCTCGTCGATCACGATATCTGCTTCTTTCCCAGCGGAATTGTCTTTGGTGTCGATGGAAGGTACAACAGTAATGAAATCGTCGTGGCCTAGGACTGTAAGAAGTGAGAGATTATACTTCTGCATAGCAAGATGCCAGGTAAGCACGCCCTTGGTGCAAGACAATTCCGTGGTCAAGATTATTGCTTCATCTTCGTAGGCAGGGGGTTGAAGGTTGATGTAATATTTGAACTTGCTGCCTCGTTTCGCCTCAGGCATGACGAGAACCCCAGTCTTCCGAATGACTCTTTCGGCTCTGATTGACATGGGGCCAAGCATCTTGATGAATTTCGAATTATCGCCCATGAGCCTCAGATTGGCGCTTTGGACGATATGGACTCGGTCAAAGTGTGCACAGATTTGTGCATATTCCTTGTCACTTTGACTTTGGTCTCGAGGAGGGGGCCCAATGTAAATTGCAGTGTCACCTTCTGGATCTTCCAAGGGAGCGAACTGGTTGTTTAGACTCAAGACCAAATAATAATCCTGACCTGGAGATGTCTCAAATCTTGGTTGTCGAGGACTGGTCTGAACATGGTTTTCTTCGAGGGAGCGTTGTACTGCCCGCTGCAGATCCTGGTCCTCTTGGGCTGGAACACGCCACCCATCTGAGGGATGGATTACTGGGGAGTTGTTGGCCATCTTGGGACTGTATTCTTGTTGTTGGAAGAATATGTCTTCAGGCGTACATTGATTGTGTGAGACGGATCAGGCTGATCAGACTGTGACCAGTCGACGATCAAACGGGTAATACAAACCAGGAGTCAATTGTTCCTAATCAAGAAAGTTGTAGATGAAGGACGTCAAGACATGAACGATTAGCACATGGAAGAGTCTGGAGACGAAGATGAATGAGAAGAGAAAGTGGGTTGAGACGAAAGAGAAAATGATGAGGCTGTTGTGAAGTTGAAGTGAATCAAATCCGTGTGTGGCTGCCTGGCCTTCAATTCATCTTGGAAGGCTCAGAGTCATTTCGCTACACGTGCCGTGCAGTGCCCAATTCAAAGCCCATGTCAGTGCCGCAGCAGTTCCAGTGGCCCCTTTGGCCCAGTAAAGGCTGAGTCCTTGGCCTGTGAAATGCTGACGATCTGCTGCGTGAGTTTGGCCTTGCGGGCGGGGAACCCTCCAGCTTCATCAGTGAAGCCTGTGGACCGCGGGTGCCTGTGCCCTGTACCCCACACGGAAATGCTCACCCGTCCCTTACCTAACCCAGTCTAGAGTCTCTGAGGCGTAGTTAAGAATTGGCCCTCCGAAGCCATCAAGTGGCCCGTCAAGGTTCTTTTGTCATGAGTGAATTGACTCATTTACTGTACATGAGGTATGTAGATTCTAGCTACAATACATTTCGCTATGCATAACTCCACAAAGTAACAAGGCATGGCTGAGTTGAGAGGAGAGACGAATTTTTCCATCAACTATACCACTTTCTCCTTATCCTCCTGTATGCTTGATTCACTGGCAGCAGGAACAATTGCTTCGACATCCTCCTTTACAACTTTCTTCACCTGGTTCTGGGGCTTTTTGATGGTCTTCCACTCCATAATCAGTGCTCCAAACAGAGCTGCACACGCGTAGCCAACTGCAACGTAGAAGACGGTGACCAAGGCCTGATTGTAGATTCGCAGCACTTCGGGTAATTGTTCCGCAGTGAAGACGTTTCTCAAGTCCGTGGCTCCGGTGTTAGCGACCTCATGTGGACTGATATTGCCAATCCCACTGAGCCCGGAGATGAGTTTGTTGTCAAGGACGTTCTGCGCGATTGCCACAGAAATGGCGCCTCCCATTCCCTGGCAGAAGAAGACAAATGACACCCCTGTAGGCGCGTCCTTCTTGTCAAGTACCGTCTGAGCAGCAACATTTGTTTGTTGTAGCCCAACTCCTACACCGAATCCAAATAGAACTTGAACACCGATCCACATGGGGTGTCCTGTATCAACTTTGAAAAGTGTGAGCAGGCCAGCACCAATGGGTGTCAAGATCCCACCGGCAATAAGTGCAGGGTTGTAGTATCCGAGCTTGCTGATAGCAATCCCCGAACCAATGGTGGCGACGACAAGACCAAGAATGAATGGTAAAGTCGAAATGCCGGATCTGATAGCTGATGCGCCTTTGATGGCCTGAAACCAGATCGAAATGTAGTAAACCACAATGAAGAAGGACGACCCGAGAAAGAAGGCATACCAGCTGGCACCAATGATTGAGCGCTGTTTCGCAATTCGAGGCGGTAGAGTGGCCGATTCCTGTCGAATGTGCTGGATGATAACAAAAACGATGAGGAGGACTCCGAATAGAACCAGCAGTGCGATGATACGGCCGTCGGACCATGGATATTTCTGACCACCCCATTGCAGAGCCAACAGCAAGCACACTATGCATGGGATGAATACGAGAGTCCCCGGAATATCGATCCGGGAGATCTTCTCCTTGAGTGGCAGATCACCGAGGGCAGGTGGGACATTTTCAACAAACCTGAATAGGAAGGCCAGCACTAAAGCACCAATGGGGAGATTGATGTAGAAGCACCATCTGGATTTCATGTTAGCACACAATTCATGATCAACTAGCTTCATCAACTGACCTCCATGATACATTCGTGGTGAAGACTCCTCCAAGTAAAGGACCTGCCACCGATGCCACTCCGAAAACCGCCCCCATCAGACCCATGTAGATAGGTCTCTTCTCGAGAGGCGAGCAGTACATCAACATGATCATTGCCCCGTTGAACAGCCCGGCTGCCCCCAATCCAGCAATGGCGCGACCCCAGATAAAAGCCACCGAGTTTGGAGCGGCACCACATACCGCGGAGCCGATCTCGAAGACGACGACTTCGCCAATAAAGATCCATTTGGGTGGGTAGAAGGTGTAGATCCGGCCGAAGAGTAGCTGGAGAGCTGTCGCCGGAAGTAAAAATGCGGCGTTGTACTGGTTGAATGGGTTAGAATGGCTTGGATGCACCTGAGAAGAAAGAGGGATTCCTCACCCAGCCCACATCGCTGAAGCTCTGAAACTTATCTGTGATCTTGGGAAGGGCTGTCGCAATGATGGTTCGATCAAGGGCGACAAGAAAGATACTGAAGTAGATTGAGCTCAAAATCAATGCAAGTCTGATGCCAGTGGGATAGTTCTCCATGCGACTGACGGACTCCTCGAGAGGGTTTTCGTCTGCGACGGTAGGCTCATTCACCTTATCATCGCCCACCGGCGTCTCTTTTGTCGTGTCTGTCATTGTCACCAGCTGTTGGGCTAAATATCAAGCAAAGCGCATTTGAAAAGGAAAAAAATCACCGCTCAGGCTGGCAGAAAGAATGAAGACAGGGGGCAACACATGTATATTAAAGGTTCAGGTTACAACGGCCGCTTGGACGTGAAGTCATGATGGCAGGTGTACGGATACGGAGTGAAGAAGACTGATCTATCTGCGACCCTGGCGGCGTTAGAAGTGAATAAAGCCGAATGGTTGTTGCCTTGCGTCGTATTCGTGCATTAACCACGAGGTGCCCGCCATAGGTTCGATTAATCCCTGCCTCTATCTCAAATGTGATTTGAGGAGACAGAACAGCGAGTACGCAAATTTGGACCGAGGACGAGTCCTCCACTTCACGGGACAAGATTCTGCTAAGCTTTGGAGATTGCGACCCACCGGCACGTCCACGACCGTCATGTCTATTACTATCTCGTACTGGCAATGACTCACCTTGAATGTGCATGGGACTGATGACCAGATTTATGAATGGCCTTCTGCGTGTATGGTTTTTCCTGAGAGGTAATAGTATCAAAAACCTGTCTGGTTGGTTCGCTTAGTATGCGAGAGTTGTTGCCTGATCATGGTGGTCACCCAGGTGGTAAAGGCTTTGATTTCCATTGATGTGTGTCGTCCAAAATCTGGCATCTTCGGGCCTTGTATCAATTCTCGGATCCGTACTCCGTTAGGTGGACTCCGACAAAGGTTCTTAGCACGGCTAATTTGCCGCCCTTTAAGCAGATGGATCTTTTTGCTCAACTTGCTGTGCAGTGTAGTGGAGTTTTAGATCCATTCCTGTCCCGAACTGTTTTGTTTTTTTGCAGTGTTTACTAGACTCCGTTTTGGCTAACGAAACATGAGTCTATTAGGATCGAAGCACGGATAACGCTAGATGTAAATGGCGGCCGCCCATCTACGAATTGCCTACGAGTAAGTCAAACGGATTGCTAGATGCCGAAATTTCTCAAGGAGTAACTAATCTATATTCTTTACACTTTATAGAAATATATTCTCTATATAATACTAATACTAAATAGGTAGTCTTAGATAGAAATACGCCTTGTAGTGGCTGGAAAAGGTAGCTAACAAATCTAAGTCTGGGCACCACGTAATGAACCAACCTAGTAATGGAACACGCGTTTTTCCGTCACGTCTCTTCCTGCTCCTCCTCTTCCACACCTTACTACTCAACCAATTACTCTAATTCCTTGATATAATGGCCTCAAATCAGGAGACTAGGATGCTCCAAGCGATGTCCGACTATCACAATCGCCGATATACTAGTATTCGCTCTACTACCGCCGCAAATGATGTCTCCCATGTTAGTCTCGGCCGCCGACTACGAGGTGGTAATTTACGAGCAATTGCTCGTGAATCACAACAACTCCTATCGAACCAACAAGAGCAAATGCTCGTACGATGGATACTCGACCTGGAGGCGCAAGGACACCCTCCTAGCTTTACTCAAGTACGAGATCTCGTTGTTATCATTCGAGGTATTCCGACGGAGCACTCTAGCATTGGTCAAAACTGGATATCACGATTTATTCAACGTTATCCAGAGATTCGCTCTAAAGTAGGTAAAAAGATCTATGGCTTGCGATTACGGAGCACTACTCCTGAGTCCTTGAATCGCTAGTTTAAGCATTTTAATACTGTCCGAGAGCGATATTTAATATTCTCGAATCATATCTACAATATGAACGAGACTAGTATCGCCCTAGGCGTCTATACCAATCAACAAGTGATTAGTAGGATTAATACTACTCGATCCTATAAAGCAACACTAGAAAATCGTAAATGGGTCTCTATTATTGAGACAATATTAGCGACTAGCCGTCGACTATAGTGTCTCGTCATATTTAAAGGAAATATGCTCCAATCAACGTGATTTACAGATCCAGATACTCCGAACTATTCCTATACGGTTTCACCTAATGGATGGACTTCAAATACTATCGGATTAGCCTGGTTATCTCAGATATTTCTCCCTCAGATAGCAACGAATGACTATCAACTCCTTCTACTTGATGGGCATAAAAGCCACGCTATATACGAGTTTATGTGGCAATACTATCTAAATCGAGTGGTATTAGTCTACTTAATCCCTCATTCAAGCTATATTCTCTAGCTACTAGATCTTGCATACTTTTCGCTCCTAAAATGCCGCTATCGGGATGAGATTGCTAACTTAGCAAGGTACGACGACGCCTCGACCGTAAAGAAGAGTAGATTTCTCAAAACCTATGAAAAAGCGAGTAATAAGGGCCTCTCAGAGCCTTATATCCGTGCGAGATGGAAAGCAGCTAGTATATATCCATGGGATCCTCGTAAAGTCATTCGATCTAGTTAGGTCCTTTAAACTAGCTAAAATGAGCGAATACTACTAACTACGCCACCATCACATAAGCAAGCTCAGTATGTATCGAATGATATTCATACGCCACTTACTCGATAGCAAATACGATAGGAAACGAAGTCGATTTCAGCCCAGGAGACTCTTTCTCGCCCAGTACGTCGATTACTTCAAAAAACGGCTAAGGTATTCGACCAGCTACAATGGGAAATCACTACTCAATCACAACAACTCACTACTCAGCGTCAAAAGCTA
>NW_027042544.1:0-33084 GCF_035927105.1 Exophiala bonariae | reverse complement strand
AGTTCAGGTGCCGAAATCTGCTGAAATCTCACGTGATGAGCGACTGCGGGTTCTGAGGTCGATGAGGTGCCTCCCAGAACTTCCCCCTCGAAAATCCCTCAATTTCCCACCTGGCGAGCAAAATCTACTTCTGCGCTCGACCCAGGGGACCTCCCAGAAGTCAGCATCGCAGCATCGCCATCTGGCAGTTCAGGTGCCGAAATCTGCTGAAATCTCACGTGATGAGCGACTGCGGGTTCTGAGGTCGATGAGGACTCTCCCTCAATTTTCCCCCCAGTAAGCCGATCTCACTTGCCACGGGGAGGTTTTCCGGGTGATCAGCGATTACTGTCGCTTCTACCCATGTGCATGAGTCATATGCAGGGACCGACATTGTCTGTCAAGTCACTTGCCTGAATTGATGAGCCGTGCACGACCTATTCTAGATTTATCACACTAAGACTTAAATTAGGATAGTGCCCATCGCCCCATGTTTTTTAGTCCATCTAAGCTTTTCGCCTGCGCCATGTCCTAACCACAGTAAGATAAAATTTGAATAGTTGAACAAATTTTGGGATTATGATAGGGTAGGTATGACCCGTACCGGAGGGTGCTCAGCTCTAGGCCCGTGGTGCCAAAGGGGCCACGGATTGTACCGGCAATTAGCTGACATTGAATTTTTGACCAGGTGGGTAGATGGACTTCTCGCACCCTTCAACCTGCACAAAGTTCACTCTTTCGTCTTCAATCAACGTGAAGATCCCTTATCGAATTTGTGAGGCTCAGGCGAGAGAATCAAACTCGTGTGAGGAGTGTTGATGACTTCAATCGGAGGGGCGTCTTCATCAGAGGGTGATCTGGTGAACGAACCACACAACACGGTCCACACCCAGGCGGCTTTGCTCATGTGAACCTAGCAATGTTCTGTCGTTCAGGATGCTGACCAAAAGATCCTAAACATTACACAGGTTTGTTCAATGCTGAGCTCGATCAAGATGGCGAAGTTGAAGGATGGTGCGAACCGGCCGCAGGGGGGAACCGAATGGGCGGATTTCTTGTGAGGTGATGAAGCACTGCCTTCCAAACTCATCCAGTGGTGAAGAAAATTTCCAACCAAATGGGGATCGATGATTAGCCGCTCGATTTGCACCAAATTCGCGCTAAGGCGGCCTCTGGCCTCAGTGGTGGTTAGACGCCCCTCCTCTAGACTATCGCTTTTCATATCCACGCACCATCACGTCCAATATGCTTAGTGTGGATGGTTCCATAGTATGTCATTTCGACTGCTGAATAGTATGGCCGCTCAAGGTTGGTCGAGCTTACCATCAAGAATCGTACGAAGAACCGTCCTTCATCGGCCACAATTGGTAGGAGGAGAGCGACCACGAACATACTCTTGCCGGACAACGATCTCAATACTGCCACTGATTGCCACTTGGCCGCATCACGTATATCCGCCCAAGAGAGGATGTTACTGCCTGCTTCACGCTTCCAGCTATGGACGACTATTTGAGGTCACGACAGAGGTCGGCCATGATAAGATGACCGCTTTTCTACTTGAAGTATGCCTTGCGAGCAGTATCGTCTCCAAGCACAGTTATTTCCCAACACTATAGAAGCTCGAGCCTATGGCCTGGTTGAGACTGCTGCTTCTGGCTGCTTATTGTTCAATATCGATCCTGACGATGGATCTGACTGAGCGATGGTCCCGTTGGGAAAAAAATCATGGGTTTCAGAAGCTCGCTACCGGACTTACCGTTCCACCGCTGCCGTCTCTATCTCCTGCCGACTTCGACGTGGTTCGACGGCAAAGCATTCAACGCCAAGGAAATGTGTTCTATGGGATATTGCAAGATGTAGAAGACCATGAGCTTGATGATGTTGACAGCCTGAAAGCAGAAGGCGATGGCAACCTGGGTCAGTTGCCATCGAGGGAAAATGATGGAGCGATGCAAACCGCTTTGGAAAGTGCGTTGTCAATGTCCTCCGCTGTCGACAGTCAAACAGAACACTACGTCGCCCTCAGTCCATGGTATCGACATCGTCGATCTAGCCTAGGCTTGTCTCCTGTAGCTCTCGTGACGAATGACCGCATGCGGGCCACCCGTGACCACATCCCAGGTCTTCACTCAAGTGCCATCCACCTCAACCTCCAACCATCTTTTGGTCTTTGCCACAAGGAAGAGGTGGACCTGCAGCTGACATCGCTCCTTTGGACGGGAGCGCCGGTGGTGTGGGTGGTCATATCACCGATGCACTCGACCAAATTCGAGAGACAACTGGTGGACCACCTTCACATATCGCCCCATTGCAGTCAATTTGTCCGACATCACCAGCTGATAATCCCGCCGTCCCTTTTGGACGCCTGGGAGGTCGAATTCAGCATTTTTGCGCAGGTTGCGGGCGAAGCCGTGAGGTTGAATTATCAAACATACTATTACCAATGGCGCTTGGGTGCAAGTATATCGGAGACCATCAACGGCTGTGAACAGGTCTGGGGTCCGCCGCCCTTCTACCAGTACTGTCAGGTGGGTGATGTGAGATGCAAATCGCAGTCACCCATCACGGCCGCCAATATGGAAATACCTTTCCGTCATGCACGAGAGCTTCGTGATCAACCCGGTGACAGCCTCGAAACCCTGATCATCGCCCCTTCTGTTGAAAGGACCACATCACCGAGCGCCAGATCGCTTGAGTCGGGTAAGTATAGCACTCTTTTTGTTCAGCAAGACTCCCCGTCAGGATCTTCATGTCGTGGGCTGCCCTCCCCGACCATAGGCCCTGAGAATGGCGTTCAAGATGTCGCACAACCTGCTCCAGGCTCAAACCACGGTTCTTTCACCACCCTTCGACGTGCCCGGCAGGCGACACTCCGTCTTCCAGCTTCCAGCCTCGGCTCCAGAGAACCAATTTCACCCGTGAGCTCGACACAGGAAAGTTCAGATGAAGCTTTATCCGGCGATTCGGATGAGCCAGTTGACGATTTTGAGTCGGATGGAGATAACTCCAATCCACCAGCTACACCAAGCCGAGTCGAACGCGCTGCTCTGCCACCATTCCAACCTTCGCTCTCCCAGCTCGAAGCAACAGCGGCATTCCCATCGACAGGGGCGATCCCGGCCTCCTTCGACCCCACGCTACAGGAAGGCAATGCGTTCGGTCGACTCACGATCGGAAGTGGAAGCGAAGGAAGCTCGGCAACGCCGGTGAACGTCAGGAGTCTAGCCCTGCTGACGCCTCCTAGCACGGGAAAGTCGACCCGGAACCACGAGATCCGGGAATCTCCAAGTCGCGAGACGCACGACCGGGAGATTGACCAGTACATCGAATTTGGGATCCAAAATCGGGACAGCATTGCCTGGAAGTACATCTCACCAGAGGATGCGGGAGAAGTGTTGTCCAGGTTCCGGCCTCAGGTCTGGCTCAATACCAGTGCCATTATGGAGACCCTTTCTCATATGGTGGACGCACGACCCGACGTGTACGTTGTGAACGCCCATTCATTCAGTACGGCACTTCGCACCGGTGAACTCGATCCGATTGCTTCTCACTGGGGCCTGGCGACGATCATTTTGATTCCCGTGCATCTAGAGGAGAAGAATCACTGGTTCCTGGTCAGCCTCGATCTCCAACGTCGTGTCATCTCAATGCACGAGGACTCTATCATCCGCAGTGTAGAAGATCTGTTCCTAGATTACCTGCTCGATCAAGATGCGTGGACAGTGGAGCATCCTCAGGTGAGTGACCCTTCAGTCCTTTCGATTTGTTACTAAACATCATCCCCAGGTCCTGGTGAATGATGGACACAATTGTGGTATCATTCTGCTGAGGGAAGCCGAGGCGATCTTGCGACCGGACACGGACATCCCCAATGACTTTAATTTACTGCGGCAACGGTATGTTCGCATGGTCGTTCAAGGTCCATCACTTCGAAATTTTCCTTCAGGGATATCGAACCCGAGAACTCAGAGTTCAGAGCTTTCGCCAGACGAAAATCTTTCCAACGACATGATCCTGAATTCTCCCGAGCAAGAAACACCATTGAGTCATGCGGAATTGGAAACACTTGCCTCCGCGGTCGGATGCGATAGAGTTTTAGGAGACCTCCAGGGTCTGTTCGAGACTCTCCGTGTCACTCCTGTTCGTGGTATCGAGCAGGCCACTCAGCGGTACATCGATGCAAGAGATAATCTTAGGACCGAGGCGCAAAAGCGTGCTTTTGTGGCTCACATATTGGACAGCGAAAGGCCCGATATTGAGCGGGCCCTACGGATCTGCGCGATGGAGTCGGACTCGGCGACTGCGGACGAAAGAGTGGTCGCACAAATGAGCACGCTGCAGTCAGGTGTAAACCTGTACAGCGAGGGGGAAAGCTTGGAAATCCTTGGTCCGTTCCTTGGTCGGGTCCAGAAGAGTCTCGCGGCAATCTACATGGCGAGAATATTTGAAGTGCTGGTTAAGTATTTCCGCGAAGCAAAAATAGCCCGACGGGAAACTCAGAAGAGAATCAAAAATCATGAGAATTACAGGCGTCGGCGCGAAGCTCAAGGTTATAAAGTCACGAAACGACGCAAAGAGGCAGATGGTTTCGAAGCTGTACCAACAAAAGCCTCGAGCACCAGTATTGAGGAGATTTCCGCACTATCAATGGGCCATGCAGACTCGGATGCTTACGATTTGCTGGCGGGGAATTGCGAACGTAAAGAGAAAGATAAAAATCGGGAAAATGTAAGAGTGGCCAGAAATTTGGGATCGCAGCTCCTGGCATATGAAGCTGAAGCCGGGCCCGGGTGGCCCTTGTGGATGTTCATCCCTACAAACCAGATCTCGTCTCCAGCCGATTCGTCTTACAATGTCACCGCGAAAAAGTAAGTCCTTGAGGGAAATTAACCTTGTTGGAAGGCTAACTTTTTTTTACAGATTTCTGAGGCTCCAGGGTGCAGACAAACCAGTACTGGTCGATATGGTCAGAACAAACAATCCACGCCTATGGCAAGCATTGCCAAGATTTGCTGAAAACATCCATCGAATCCTTCGCGGCGAGGAGATCGGGTTCGAACTTTTGCAAGAATTGCGCTGACAGGTCTTTGTCAATGTGGCTTTGCTGGTCTGTGTGGGTGCGTCCATTGATGGGGCGATGATCTCTATCCCGCGGGTACTATATTTAGATTCGGTAGCGCCGTGCTACATAGAAAACCGACGTCCTGGCAGCAGGCACAATTGATCTCAATGTCGGAATGCGTACTCCAAGCTCCAAGACAGCGTTCATTGACTATACTCAATACATCTGGCATATTCGTGGTAGTTTGGGGATGTTGCTTTTGTCCGGGAAAGCTTTCCTCGTAGCCCAGATACTGTAGCATGCACTACAATGGGTTCGATTACGTTAAGTTATCTGGGCTGGCGAGTTGAAATGAGCATACGATGTACCGGGCAATGAAAAGGCAATATATATAACACTGCAGTTGTATGCCCTCCATGATATAGGCATACTAGGAACTGCAAGAAACGTTTTGGATGTTTTAGATCTGCTCAAAGACTCCTTGCCAGAGATATTCACCTGCTTTCTTTGCGAACTATCACTCGTGTGCTGTAAACATTGCACATGACAGTTCCAATCAAATCAAATCAAACCTCCGTCGATTCCATTGCTGTCATCCCGAGGACTTCCTTTTCACTATCAATTATAAGATACAATAGACACTCAGTCAGATTTTGTTCTTTCATACCACTTTAGGCATCGATTCATGTACCGTTTTCCAGTCTCGATCAGGCATGGAATATACCAATAGTGGTAACGTACACTTCAGATCTCTTATGGAGCTCTGGTATGGTTTATATCGAGCAGTCTCAATACGGAATATCACACTTCCCCGGTATTTGACAGAGAACATCATTTCCGCGCTGGAAGAAGCCAAAAAATGGCTAGAATCTGAGGTATACGCGTCGATGCCTATAAATCCCTTTCCTCGAAGTATTGATTCCATTATACTCTCATGGCCCAATTGGCCCCCAAGTCGTATCCTACTCATCTCTGGAAGACTGTCGTATGGACTCATTGCCTGTCAAAATATAGGGAACCATACATAGTTCGAACTGCTTTTGACCTGGTAAAATGGGACAATGCGAGAAAGAGCCGAATCATCTTGAGGTAGGCATGCTTCTTGGACGTGAGACGGCCAGTGTTCTGCTGAACACGTGAAAAGACTTTGGACATGATTGTTTTTCTCTAAAATCCCGTCAACTCTTTGATACTTTTCGAATCCCTGGATGAGGGACTTTGCCGTTGGCCAGACATCCTGCAAGTGTAGGAATCCAACACATGTTCGAGTCGTCGAGCCAAACCCTATCTGAAATTGCTGCTGCCTAAACTTAAAGTGGGGTCAGGGACACACCAGCTTCGGAAGCAGACCTTTCTTTCAAGAACCTAAAGTGGACCATAGGAGCTCAAAACAGTACACCAGTACGGGGTATAATTGCTCCACGTCCACAATCATGTACAAGACTATGTCGTACATATAGTACGCTCGGTATGTTGGCTTTGTGCCCTCACGGGAGGACCTTAGTGCTATTTTGTATGCCCTTTGTGGGCGAAAAGGGCTGTGCAGTCTATAGACTTGCTGAAAATCTAGTCAATTTCAACATTTCTTACGAGTTTAACGACAAGCGCAACATGCCTAGTGTACACAGCACAAGAAAGAAGCTCAACCCTCCTCCCTCACAAACTGCAAAAGTGCAAGTGCTGGCTATTCAGGGCCAAGCGGGTAGTGACGAAAGCTCGAGCTATGAGCAGCGAATACTTGACCGCATCAAGAAGTGTCTCCAGCGAGCGGAGCATGCAAACACGCCAGAATCGGAAGCCCAAGCCGCATGGCGTAAGGCAAGTCGCCTGATGGCTCAATACAACGTCACGCAGGCCGATCTTCTAGACCAGACTACTAACAATGACGACTACGCAGCTCTAGGAGGGCAGTCCGTCGTGGATATTACGAGCACTAAGGGTGGTGAAGCAAATGTGATCTCCCAAACTTGGGTTCTGGAGATTGTCTCCGCGATTACTACCTTATTCGACTGCCGGAGCTATTCCACCCATCGTCGAACCTCCATTGAATGGACCTTTTACGGGATCTCTGCGAACACGGTCGGCGCAGCAATGGCCTTTGAAATGGCTCATAATCTGACACTTGAATGGGCCCGGAGCAAAACTGGCAAAAATGCAAGGCATAGCTATTGCCTAGGCGTTGGCGGAGGCCTGCTGAAGATTGCCCGGAAGGAGAAGAGTGAGGAGGCGAAACATTCGGACGGGGCAGGAGGACGAGGTGAGCAAAGTCAACGAGAAGAACGCAGTCCCCATGCTGCAGAGGTTTCTCATCCTGGTCAGAATGCGACCTCATACACATTGCTCAACGCCAGGCTCTCACCGTGCCGTGAGAACGACGACGAGCTGGCAATCAAGCTAGACGATAGTGATAATGACTCCTACGATACGGCAAGAGAGCAGGGAAATATTACTGACGATGGCGACTTCCAAGATCAAACAAGTGTCAGTGACGAGGCCGAAGCTGAGGCTGAAGTAACTTCTAAGGAGCAGGAAGAGGAGCCACTTGACCTGGACACTGACTTTGAAGAGCAACTTCACCGGATGGCACCCCGTCATGTCCCTGAAATCTTGACGATTGTGGTTGACCACGACAGGGAAGGTCAGCTCACGGTCAATCCCTGGAATTCATGGCAGGCCCTGGTGCGATTTCGTCAATCCGCCGAGAAGGTTGCAACGGAGTACCTGAAGGCGCAGAACAGGAAGCTTCACAAAGGTAGACGCAGAGAATACACAATCAGGAACAAGGGTGCGTACCGAGATGGAGTTGAAGACAGCAAGAAGATCGATGTGAAGAGGAGAAGGATCCAGGGTGCTTGACTGCTTTTTCGGTTGTGCAATGTAATATAGGGATTGGGTACGGTGAGGCCGGGCGACGAATTGAGGCACTACAACTTACAGAGGAGGTGGTGAGACTACAGAAGAGTAAGCTCGGGGAGGACATCCTGACACAAAGGCATCAGAGCGGCTTCTTGCCCATCTATCGCAAGCTAGAGATGAGAATTCGTCAACACCTGCGGTACCGCATCATCGAAGGCGGTTTGAACTTAAATTTCTTCAGGGTCTTCTTCCAGGAAGAAATATATGAGTTATGATAGGTCGATGGTGACGGAAAGATATTGCAGATGCTCTTAGATCTGGGAGCAGGCGTAGATATCAAACTTGTATGCTAGGCACTGCATGCCAAGGAACTCCAGCAAGGAATCGTGAGAGGATGGTGTAGATACTACATAAGGAGACACTATCTCAAGAAAAGCTTTTCTAGTGTTGAAGTCGAAATAAGATGTGATACAGTATAAGAAAGATGATTTGTTGACGCTCGTGAAATCTGAGTATTTTGATTTGATTTGATTACGTCATAGTCTGTCCCAGCCACTCTACAGTAGCTATGCAGCGTACGTCTATAAATACAGGTGGTTGCCCCCGTCGAGTTTCTGTACGACAAGCCGTTCCGCCAGAACTGCTTCTGTATCTACCCTCGTCGTGGACTCTGACCTGTACTTATGGCCTTAATGAATGCCCCGTTTCCGTGTATCTTGTCCGGCCTTTCCAGTTGGATCCCAGGTCACGTGATGCTCGCTGCAGGCAGCATCGCGACTAGTGGCAACTGCCTACCAGGCAGTTGCTGCACTAGTCAGTGCCCGAGGGCACTGGCTATGACTATAAATAACTTCCGTACCCTCGTAGGTAGTTCCTAATATCATCACACTTGTCTCCCAGCTCTGAGCTTCAAGTTTTCCTGACCTTCCTCGACTTCTGTCTGATAAGAAACACTCGTCTATGCTTAAGTGTATGCGAAAACCGTAGACGGCACTGCTCGGAATTGTTCCAGCAGTCCCGTCCTAATCATCATCTTTGCTGCACGGACAGCGATAGGTGAGCTGCAGAGAACCTGCTTGATGTCTCCGCATGGAGTTAGGCCTGCCCACATTCTTTGCCGCTCGTCGCACCAGTTTCGGCACTCCAGGAGGATGTGTCGTACTGTTTGGCGGCCATAGCCGCAGTCGCATTGATCGGTGTCGGCTTTGTTGATGGCGTGCAGATAGCCGCGCATGCCGATCTTGCCGCTCCGCATCTGCGTCATGACCGAGCTAATTGCCCGGTGTGTACCTACATGTGGTGTTAAAAGCGCGTTTCCTGGACGGACTCCGAGCCGGTAGAGCTCGCGGCCATGTTTAGCGACTTCCCAGGACTTTTCCCATTCGGCCTTCATCTTCTGTCGAATGGTTGTTTTCGTGGTGGCTGTCAATGTGAGGGTGGGTTCTGGTGAGTGCCCAGGTGGCTCCAGACTGTGACTCCTGCCGTGCCTTGTTGCAGCTTCCTTGGCTGTACGATCGGCCTTTTCATTGCCTGGTATGCCGAGATGTGCAGGAATCCAAAAGATTTGGATGTCCCATCCTCGATTTCGGATTTGGTCTAGAAGACCTATTGCGCGCACCAGGATGTATTGTCCCGAAGGGCACTTGGGGTTGCCCATGGCTTGAATGGCCGCCTGATTATCCGTAAAGATGATGCATTTGCCGGGCGTGTTTGTCTTCGCTTCGATCTCGAGCGCCATTTGAAGTGCTAGCTCAATTCCTCGGAGCTCGGCTGCATACACGGTCGACGTATTCGTAGTACCCATATATTCAGTTCTTGTTGGCAGAACCTCCCTGACCGGTAAAGTGAGAGCAATCGCAGCGGCACCGACGTGGCCATCGATGCCACTGCCGTCTGTATATATGCGCAGTGCTTGCGTATCCACGGCATCGTGCCGCTTGATAGCCTCCACGGCAGATTTATCAATGTGTGTAACTGGCGGTGAGTATGCAAACATCAAATCTTGGTATCTATGAGCAACATTGATATGGATTGTATTGTCATGGCTGTCAAACATACAGATGTATTCGGATAGGTCAATACAGTAACATGTGGTAATCCAGTCACGGTGACAGTCAATGTATCATTGGCATATTCACTATGCGGGGTATTCCACCACGCCGGAATGTCGATTATAAATGATTCTGTCCCGAACAAAGGTAATCCACAGGAGTACACAACAATCCAGAGACCGCACGACCTTGTACTCGAATTAGTCAACTCTGGCCGGTGGAAGGAACTTTACCAACACAGTTCAGCCTGGCAACTTAGAATTACAATGAGCATCCTCGTCCTAGGTGGAAGGGGCAAGACAGCGACTCACCTCGCAATCTTGCTCGAGCAGCATAACATTTCTTTCGTGGTTGCTTCTCGCAACCCCACGGAAAGCGGTTCATTTCAGCATCTACGATTCGACTGGCTCGATGAGAGTACATACGATAACGTGATAGCCCCCAGCATGGATCGCATTAGGGCTATCTATATGGTTGCCCCGGAGGTACCAGACTGTTTGACTCCCATGAAGAGATTTATCGACCATGCTCGCCAAAGGGGTGCCAAAAGATTTGTGTTATTGAGCTCGAGTGCCATTGCAGCGGGCGGTCCCTTTTTCGGCAAGGTCCATGAGTACCTCTGCACCTTAGAGGTCGAATATAGTGTTTTGAGGCCTTCCTGGTTCCAAGGTATGCCGAACCACCGCACTCTAGATGAGAACTATGTGAGTTAATGCTCATTTCGGATCAGAAAATTTTACCGATCTATATAACCACGATCAGATAGTCCAGGAGGGTAAAATATACTCGGCAACCAGAGATGGAAAGGTGGCTTTCATCTCTGCCAAGGATATCGCTATGGCCGCTTTTCACCTACTCACAGCGGAAAAGTCCTCGGACACAGACCACATTCTGCAGGGTCCAGAGCTTCTTTCATACGACGAGGTAGGGTGACCCCAAAAAACCGTAGACCACACTAATATCACCCAGGTCGCAGCTATCATCTCAGAAAAATCAGGTCGGCGAGTCAAACATGAGAGGATAACTGTCGCCAACTTAGGAGCCAAGTACGTCCAGGTTGGCATGCCGGTCGAGTATGCTCAAACTCTCGCAGCATTGGAGAATGACATTGGAGACGGCTCAGAGGCTCCCTTAGGCGATGAATTCTTCCGAATCACGGGCCGTGCACCGCAGAGCTTTCGTACATTTGCTGACGAGAATTTTGCGAGGTGGTTATAGGAGCACCAAGTCCAGGGCAAGTCCACCATACAGGATCCCGATACCTTGTTGTGTCCTCAAAGTGAACGCGAAAAGGACAATGATCGGGTTTATTAATGATTTTGCTGAGCTGCATAAATAGAATTCAGCAGCGAAGTGGCTCGGAGCTCGGACTACGTAGATCTCGATTACATCGAGTTATCCATTTGGGCGAGTTCAAAACAGTGTATGTTGTGCACTGAACAATGGGATAACGCTGCCGCAGTCGTATGACCTACGCAGCGTGGATCTATCAACGATTGGAACAGGCCGCTGGGGTTAAGGTACATTCTTGAGCCCCGCTTGTGGAAGAGAGACAGCGTGGTCAGTAACCCAGCCATTCCCAGAGTAACACCTAGATCTCATTGATAGGTTCACGAGTTACCTTGATCATGTCAGGGATAATAAGCACACCGTAGTTTTGGAGTGTGTCCCGGGTGGAGCGAGGGCGTCGGGATCCACCCATATAAATGCAGACTATAAGAAGAAGGGTTTTTGTGTTTTGAGCTGCGGCCCGGGCTTTCGACTAAACAACCAGCCGGGCTTCAGCTTCAGCAACATGTTCGCAATTTCCTTCCAGACGCTCCTCTTTGCGACCTCGATCCCAACAGCCTTCGCTCTGCTCTACCTTGCGCTCCTCGTTCACTACGAACTGTTCCTTAGCCCGCTATCCAGCTACCCGGGCCCTTTCCTGGCGCGGATTTCATCGATTCACAACCTCTACCATGCCTTCAAGAAAGATATACACCTTGACATCTGGAAACATCATGAATACTATGGTAATTCGCACCTGGGCCATTATCCATGTCGCTGACTACTTTGCCTAGGAGATGTGATTAGATATGGTCGCAAACGCCTCTGCTTCAGATCTGAGAAGGCTTACCGAGGTATGTCTTACCTTCATCGTTGGAAAGTATAGTCTGATCAGGCAGCCATCTACATGGAGCCATCGGCTCACAAGAGCGGTGCCTATGATCAACACCACCCCTTTCAGAGCGAGGATCGTATCACTTTCACAACGACTGATCCGAAAGATGCTTTTCGCCTCAGAAGGCTCCTTGCGCCTGCATTCAGCCGCAATACCTTAACTGCACTCGAGGAGAGATTGGCTGCCGTTACAGATGTCTTCTGCCAGACGCTATTGGCGCACAGAGGCTCTAATCAACTCGCCGATTCTTGGTCTGACCCAATAGATGTGGGCCAAGCAAGTGAGATTTCCTCGCCTCATGATTGAGAGTCTCGCTAAGACATCAGGCTCTTTCTTCACACTAGATGTAATGATGACGACCATCTACTCTAAAAACCTGGACCTAATGCGGCGACCCCAATACCGGTGGTTAGTATCGGCGTTTCTCGACAGCAACCGCTATATGTATCTACATTTCGCGTGGCCAGAGCTTTTTACGTCGAAGTTTTGCACCTGGTTCCGTGTGCGTGACTGGCTCTTCCCTAGAATGGCCGAGGAATCACGACACTTCGAGACCCTGGCTGCCGAACTGATTCAAGGTCTAGAGACGGATCTTTCAAAAAAGGAGTTCTACACCGCCCTTCTGTCTGCCAGAGACCCAATGAGCAAGCAGGGATATTCTAAATCAGACATTAGGAAAGAGCTCAAGTCTCTCACCCGATCTGGTAAATGTGATCTATCTTGTTGTCTCGTTTCGGCTGGTCTAACTGACCAGGTGGTGATACCATGTCCGTTACGATTGCGAGCACACTTCATTGGCTCTCCATTGATCGGGAATGGCAAGACTCCGTCGCGCAAGAGGTTCGGGACAATTTTAGCGCTTACGAAGACATCGTTCCCGGCGAAAAGCTGGACAATTGCACCCGATTGTTCCAAGTGATCAATGAATCCTTGCGACTTGATTCGCCGATCCTAGGCTGTCCATGGAGACTTCTCACTGAAGATGTCATCATTGATGGACACCTGGTCCCACGTGGGTATGAGGTTGGTGTGTGCCATTACGCCATGCATCGCTCTGCCAAACATTTCGACCAGCCTTCCAGGTTCGATCCTCGGCGATTTCCGGACACGAGAGGACTCCAACCTCCTCAGGGTCCAGGGGGATTTTACCCATTTTCCTTGGGACGGAGGGCATGTCCTGCCAAAGAACTTGTGGAGAGGGCTCTTACCGTCTGTTTAGCACGGACCATCTGGCTGGCCAAAGTTCGACTTGCTCTGGTCAATGAGCCATCGCCATTGGCCAGCAACGGAGAGGAACATGACGGAACTTCCTATGAGTTGAGAGATTGTTTCACCGCAGAAAAGTTCGGCCCCGTTCTTGAGTTTCAACGACGTGAGAGCACCCGTCTCCCATGGGAATGAGCGAATGAGAAGAAGCCGGGTACGAAAGTGGAATGGACGCTGTCAGGCTACGACAATGACGAATGTTGTACAAAGGAGTGTATACAAATCATCAATTAGTCCTCACCAATGAATTCCTCGTATATTGTATGCCTCCTTCATCACTCGCGCATTGGTGTAGATCCGTAGCCGGATTTGTAAATAACACTTACAGTATCAATTCAAATCACCGGAGCTTTGAAACCGCAAGCACCCTCGTAGCCTAATGAGCACCGTAGAAGGCACACAGTAAGCTACCAAGACAAGTGGCTTGGATGCAGGGCTTCAGTTAAGTTTTACTCAAATTACTGAATTGGTTAAGCTCGGAACCCAAGCAGCCAATGAAACCTAGTCATTGAAATAAGGTTGAGTAGGTTAATTCCAGTACCGCGACACTTTTCGTCATTAGACGGGCGAACTACAGGGGTGACTCGGAATCCACACGTCCCCTTTATCATGACCATTGGCCAGACTACGAGATACCCAACCAATATATCAAAAATAATTTGGATCCGCAACTCAGTTGTTATCGTACATACTTTGCAATCTCATCCATTTGACGTTGCACGGTCAACGGTAAATTCCATCTCTAGACTTCGTCGCCATCGGGTTGGACACCATAACTTGTAAACGCCATACAAGACGATTACAGCCGGAATGTAAATGTATGTCGCAAATTCACTACCGATAACCTTTTCCGAGAGCATTTCAGAAAATCCCATGGGGCCAATGCCCGTCCAGATTTGGCACGCAAACACCAGGAGGTTAAAGAAAATGCCCATCCAGGACCTTACCAGTGCTAGTAAGTATCGATGGCTGAGGCTAGAGAGGCTGTGGCCTTGCTTTCGCAGCCCATTTCGAAACCGGATATGCGCCACAAATATAGATGTTTGAACGAACAAGGCAGCAGGTCCGCCAACTCCTATAAGCCATGCATATAGAACTGGAAAGAGGTCTGAAGTCGAGATGAATCCGAGCAGGGCGACGATAGCGGCGATCCCCAGGCTCATGACGGGACGACCGCTCCGGTCGCGCAGGGTGCAAAACTTGGGCGCCTGGTTTTGCCAAGCAAGGGATGTGATCGCTCTGGAGCCTCCAAATACCAAGGACAGAGCCACGGAAAGCTGGGTCAGAACCACTAGACCTTGTAAGAACCTGAACGCGATCTCAGGAGTATTTCGGTCAACCATAACAATGCTGATGGGAGAGGCCGCAGCGTCGGGGTAATTGGAGGCACTGATAAGTCGGAGGTCCGTGTATGGTGCTTCAAGGCCGGTGGCGAGCGCCGATAAAAGACGCAGGGCGGTCAGAGTCCAAAATGAGTATTTGGCGGCCATTGAGACACCTTCCGGCGATCTCGTGGACTCTAAGGCTCCCAAACTCATCAGATCAAGCCCACTCGACCTTGAAGCGGAGAACACGACGACACTCGCCCAGCCGAAGACTCCGTTGTTGAAAGCACCGGGTTTAACCCAGTTATTGTATCCCTCACGACCTTGGTGTGAACGACTGGATGTGGACGTAATGATACCCAAAGTTCTGAAACCCAACTGTCAACTCACAAAAGTAGAAACTGGGAACGTATGATCTTACGTGAACCCAAGTAAACCAAGTGCCTTGGTAACACCTGCAATTGCCGCTAACTGAGCCATAATTTTCGTTTGGACAAACATGAAGACCAAAATACAACTCAGTAAAATACCGACCCATGTGCTAATTCCCAACGATGGAAGGTATACGTTGAGTAACCTCGCGGTAGAGGCTACCGCAAATGATATTGAGATCATCGAACGAATTGCATAGATCCATCCGACCGCAAAGGACCAGGCGGGATCGAGGTAGAGATATGTGAAATTGATGAATGACCCTGCTGGTTGGAAAGAATTCATCTCCGATAGAGACTCTGTGGCGCAATAAGTGACAATTTGGGCGAGGACCTCAGATATAAGTAGCGACGCGGGTCCACCAGCTGCGAGAGCCATTCCAGAGAACACGAAAAATGAGTTATCTAAAACATGATCAGTAGATTGATTGACCAAGGCACACTCGGTATCGTACCCATGGCACCATTGATGGCCAGAAAATACAAGTAGTGGTGGTGAAACTTCGGGGGGTTTGGGTTCGTAGACAGCGTCCACACGGACGTCGATAACAGTGTGAAAATATTCATAACGGACCACTGTTTTGAACGCGGAGCCCGCAGAAGACCCAGATCGGCGATTAAATAGATTTTCTTCACACCCACTGAGACGTCGTGCTCTAGTATCCAAATCACAGCATTCTACGGGCCCACCAGCGCGCTCCGCCTTTTAGTGACTTCACCAGTCGGAGAAGGCGAATGAGGGAAGATGCAGGGTGCTGTAACATCCATTCTCTGTCAGAGAAAATTAGCAATAATGGGAGTATTTGGTATGGAAAGATCTCGGTGCACCCTACCACCTATAAAATCCCCTTGATTCCCCCGCCATCTTGGTGCGTCAATGTCCATCCACCATGCACCTACATCGCATCTGGCCACACTTGCTATCCATCACTATCTGCATCGTAGCATTAGTTCAACCAAACACTGAAAGTGGAATTGAACAGACACTATGGGTCGAAGAACGCTTCGACGACTTTATCTTGGCCTATTGGGCCAAAGGTGGTTGGAAGGGCGCGAGCAGTTGGACTGGAGATGTCTTAAGTCGGCTAATGGTCAGTTATCTATCATCGCAGGGCGAAGTTGCAAATCACAGCAAAGTAAACGAAATCTTTGCGCATGTCGTTTCTCGATCATTGAGCGCATGGACACTCATTCAGTACCTGACACAAGCAAACGATGACTTTGGATGGACGGTGGCCCTATTGCTTGAGATCCTCGAGTATACCCACGAATACGAAAAGCGATACCCCGACACTAGTTCTTCGGCGCGACTTCCAATTCTGCGAGGTCGCCTTGCGTTCCGGGCGGCATTTCTCCACGATCTGATGATTGAATCTTGGACCGCAGAGCTCTGTCACGGAGGAGCTGAGTGGTATGTTCGTACTCGTCGGCGGTTTGTCTGGCCCTCACTCGGCGTTCGAGAGATATACAAGAACACCATCACCAATCATCTCTACAATGGGAACAATGCGCAGATATACAACGCTTACGATGGTGCCGTTTTCCCTGTGGGCGTGATCGAGATCGCGGTCCATGGTCTTCGAGTTTTGGGGAAAATCATCCGTCCATTATTTGGGGGCTCGAGGGGCCACCTACGTCTTTTCCAGTTCGCAGATGTCGCCTTGCTGGGAAGAGCCACCAAGGGCATCAACTGGATGGACCAAACCGACCTTCTCACCGAGGACTCACTATACGTTGATGGAATCAGACCGCGTTTCAAACAGTTCTCCCCTGACACATCGCCCACTGTGGTCTGCGACGTCCGGGGTGAGGCGGTTTTCACCTACAACCAGGTTGCTGGCCTCCGGGCGCTCTACTTCTTGACTCAAGCTACAGGCAAAGGTGAATTCCTCCGCAACGGCCATCACGCGATACAAAACTTAATTGACGCTACCATTTCTGGAAATCTCGGTTGGGATGGCATTCTAGAAGAGAACTGCGATCGACCTGGTAACTGTTCACAGGACATGCAAGCTTTCAAGGGTGTGGTCTTCCTCGAAGTCCAGCGTTACTGCCGGGCGATTTCGGGAGATGCGACTCGCGAAATTCGAGCCTGGCATGTAGACCAATGTCGACAATATACGCCTTGGATAAGGACAAACGCCGCAGCTGCTCGCTCTACGATAGACAACAAAGGCGCATTCGGAGGTTATTGGGGCATTAAGCACGTAAATCACAGCCAGGGCGGGCGTGGTCGCACCATAGAAACGCAATTTTCAGGCCTCGCGGCTCAGTTGGCGCTATCATTCTTTGAGAAGAGCTTCAGTGAGTAGGACTTTTGCTTGGATTCAGACACCCCGAAATCTGGTTGGAAATTCATGCCGTCCTTACCGTGGCGGCCGGAATATCTTACTGTTGCATGCATCTTGTGCTCTTCACAGTTATTGTCGACGAGGGTGAAAAGCGAGCTCCTCCCAGTTTGTGTATGAGCATCGGCAAAGATGGATAACAGTTGTTCTGGAAAACTTGTGCCTGCTGGACGTGAAATGCGGTTCCTTGACGAGCTTTTTCATATGCTTCAGAACCTAGATCTTTGATGGCAGTTCAGGGTCGTGAATCCACCCTCGACTAGCCTTGCGATATTTATAGTAAACAGGAGGATAAAAAAAGGTCGGGACCGATGCTTCTAAAATTAGCATTGAGGAATATGCTTTAAAGCCTGCACGAGAGAAGTGTATGTGCTACCAAAACCACCGCAAAATAACAACCATGTTCTTCAAAATCATTGTGGTTTTTGGTATCCTGGGCCAGATTAGCTGCCATACCTGGATTGAGCAGCTTTCCTTGGTCGACCAGGATGGTCAACCCACTGGTGACCCGGGATTTATACGAGGCTACGGTCAGTGGCGTCATTTTCCAACACGGCCATAGACTGACCAGATGTTCATTCACAGTGCCCCGGATTGCGCCCAATTTTATTGATGACGACAATACTAATCTCTTGCCACAAGCCCCATCATTAACTTTCCAGGATTCTGATTGGATGTGCAAGCCCACCCAGGTGAAAGGTAACCAGACCAATGGGGCCGTGCTGAATGCTCAGCAAGGTGATAGAGTACTCCTTCGTTATCTGGAGAACGGTCACATCACTCAACCAAGTATTCCTCCCAATAAACCAAGCTCAGGTCAGGTCTTCGTGTACGCTACGACACAACCCCAGGACAATGACAAGTTCACCGCCATACACGGTCAGTGGACCCCTGATGGAACAGGGGGCGATCAACGGGGATTCCTTCTCAACACAACATCATTCGACGACGGCCGCTGTTTCCAGTTTGATCCAACCCGCCACAGTGAGATTGCTACCAATAGGAATGACGTTTTTGGTCCCGGACCGTCCATCACAGAAACTCCGAATCGCTGGTGTGGCACGATGATCTCTCTCGACGATGAGTTCGGAAACCCCTTCCCAGCTGGCACTGTATTATCTCTGTACTGGGTTTGGGACTGGCCTACGTACGTGCCTGGAAATGCAGGGACCTCACCCACCATCCTGGAACAGACGTACACGTCCTGCATGGATGTAGCAATTGTTTAACAAAGAACCTAGCTAGGAGTTTCAGAGGATTGCATGTCGACCGCCTTAGCGTTGCAGAGATATGGTGAATTTCAGAATAGACTATGTAAGTGGAGGAAGTAGCGTCTGATGGTGAGAACAGGTACTGTAGAGCACATACAATCAGGTACCTATCAATGTTATGTAATAGCTTTCACTTCTTTAATGCAGCTATATTCATGGCCTCCGCAGCGCCGAAGATGGAGGTGGAAAATATGGATTGCAAGAATGCAGGAATAGAACTGCAGCTCCTGAAGACACTGATCCATTTTTTGTACCTTATACGAGCCATATAGTCCGGAGCAATGAATCACTGCTCAAGTCCACTTGTCGGTACATGGCCCATCACCACCGAATTTCTCCACGGGGCGCATGATAAGTCGGAATTTTCGATGGCTCAAATCCGAAAATATAAATGAGCGAAGGCTCGCTCGAAATCTGAGAAATAACACATCACCTATCTCATCATAACTGCACAGAACAATTTTCAGACTCCCAGGACTTGAGAGAAAAGGATCTCTCCGAAATGCCGTCACCTATACCAATGTTGACAGATCCTCCGGGCTGGAAGCCACCGAAGAAGACTGTGTCTGCCATGGTCACTCTTGCACTCGTTTCGTTTCTGGCCGCCCTTGATTCCACGATCCTTGTCACCATTCTCCCGGTGCGGCCCTCTATGCTTTGATACTCCCATCCGGCTAACCCACTTCCTCAGGTCATTGCGCACGAACTTGATGGCTCGACGATCGATTCATTTTGGGCAGGTACATCATACCTATTGTCATCGGCCGTCTCGCAGCCTGTGATCGCGATGCTTGCGCAGCTATTTGGGTCTCGAGCCCTTCTGGTGTCGTGTGTTTTCATGTTCGCAGTGGGTTCCGTGATTTGTGGCCTTGCCAGGAGCTTCACCCCTCTCCTCGTCGGCCGTTTTTCGCAGGGAGTCGGAGGTGGTGGCATGATCACCCTGGTTCAGACGATATTCGCGGACCTGGTCCCTCTGCGGCAACGCCCCAGGTGGTTCTCCTTGGTGCTTGCGACTTGGGCGGCCGGAAGTGTGATTGGTCCGTTTGTGGGTAGCGCCTTGGCTGAACGAGCTTCATTCCGATGGGTCTTCTGGATCAACCTCCCCCTCTGTGGAATTGCCCTTGCATTGGTGCCGCTCTGCATCAATTCTATGAACCCGAGGATCTCCTTCCGTGAGGCGTTCCTCCGAATCGATTGGATTGGTGGCCTTCTTTTCATCGCGAGCATCACCAGCGTGCTCGTCGGCCTATCATGGGGAGGCGTCCAATTCCCATGGATTAGTAAATGGACCTTACTCCCAATTCTTGTCGGAACGGTCGGAATTCTAGTTACGAATGTATGGGAACATAATTTTACGCAACATCCCTTATTACATATATCGCTTTTCCGAAGCAGTTCGATGGTGCTGGCACAGGGTTGCGCATTCCTTCAAGGCCTCATTGTAAGTGACACTGCGCTTATTCCATCTACATGGTGACACGGCAGGGCTGATTTAACGGCATAGTTACTCTGCACCCTCTATTATATTCCTTTCTATTTCGCTTCTGTCCGCCTTCGACCTCCGATACAATCCAGTATCTGTATCCTACCGCTATCATGTTCGTTGTTACCTGGTTCTGCCGTCGTCTCACAACTCATCAGTCACACCGGCCTATACCAGTGGGCGATATGGTCCGGGTGGCTCGTGACCACTTTAGGGGCTGGCCTCCTCCTCCTACTCGGAAGCCATTCTACACCGGCGGTTTGGGTGACAATCTTTATCATTTTTGGCCTGGGGAACGGAGCTTTACTTTCCGCTATCAATTTTAGTATTCAAGCCATTGCGAATCCTGGAGACGCCGGGCGAGCGGCCAGTATGTACACCTTTTTTCGAAGTTTAGGGATGGCTGTTGGAGTCGCCGTCGGTGGAAATGTGTTCCAAAATATGATGGCACATCATCTACGGGACTCTGCGTTGTCGAAAGAGATTGCAAGGGATGCAGAGGCCTATATCCAAGTCCTACGGAAGATGAGTGACACCAACCCTGTCAAGCGTGATATCTTGGACGCCTACTTAGGTGGATTCCACGGCGTGTTTTTCGTGCTGCTGGGATCTAGCGCTGTAGGCCTAGTTATTGGGCCTTTCATCAAACGCTACAGCATGGATCGTGTCACTGGGGGATTTGGCGCGGGAAATTGAGTTAAACGATCTCATTGTGTCTATCTCAGAGTCTATGTTGTTAACTACGCAAGGATGAAGCCAAAACAAGATCACCTAATACCATCCATCAACGCTCGCTGATAATCCACTCATCGGATGGGCCACCGACAACTTAACCGAAAAGCGTACGAAGAATAACTATGATGAGAGAAGCTGAGGACGCAGATGAGGTGTTGGTAAATGGAAATGCGTCACCAATGCCACCGATCGTCGGGTTCGTCATGGTGATTGGCGGTAGCGATGGTGTAGAAGATGGCTGTGTGGTGAAACCCAAGGGAGCAATGGTCGAAGTGGCTACACTTCTTGTAGTCGTGGAAGCCATCAACAGACTGGATTTGGCAGAGGAAGTTGATGTCGTTAGGCGAGAGGTGCGCATGGGCCCAAAAGTTGTTGAACGTCGGCTCGCTTCTGTCGGTAGGAGAGCGGACATGAACGGCAGACCGCCGAGGGATACGTTACCCATCTCCCCGTCATCCGACAATGTGACATTTATGGTGAGGAAGGTAGAATTTCCACCAATGTGAATATCAAGGTCTGGTTCATGTCCCATTGTGGTTGAGTTTGTGTAGAGTATGATGCGGGCATCGGGGGGGGCCGCACGGCGGCTGTTGGGCCAGATCTGGCTTACTGGAAGTCTCATACTGTGGGAAGCGTTGAGAAGGACAATGTATGGAAAGCCCGATCGATAAGATAGTCAGACTGAAAACCCCAGGGAGGCTCAACTCATATACAGTCAAAGCCGTAGACTGGAAACCAAATTAGAAGCCGAGACCTATAAATAAGCAGCGAGTCTAAAGATAGCCGAGCGGGCTTTTAGGTTACACATTCGTCTCCTATAAAAAGAGGACTTTCACGGAAGCTATAATGGTCAAAAAAGTCCAGTCCATCCTCAGACGAAGAAAACCAGCTATTTGAAAAAGTTGAATCCCCTGAAATCACTGAAATCACTGTATTTTGCTCTATCCACACCGCGTATTCCAAAAAGAAAAAAAAGGCGAAGAGATTGGCGATATTTTTTGTGTTTTTGTAATCGAATTCCTTTTAGGGTTGATATCGCTTTTTGAATTCGCAAAGCCAGCCAAAAGAGGCTTGAATTAAAGACCAAATCACATTTTCATAAGACTTGAGACTACATTTGTGGCCCTACTGGAGCCTTTGAACACTAACTTGGAAGAGAAAGACAAAAACCAAGACTGAACGATCGTCCAAGTTCGTACTTGTCGACGACAACACAAATTTCGACCCAACGAATCTTTTCTAGCGCTAGACTTCCGTAAAGTTTGCAGCAAGCCCAATTCAAGTCAGACAGACTAGGGTCCTTCGACGATTCAAAATGGAACAACAAAAGGCAATCGCCAATGGTGCTGGGCCAACTGATACGCAGATGTCTGATATTGCAAATACCGGAAATGGTGAAATTCAATACCCAAATCTCAATAATGCTTCTAGTTCCGGTTCTGGCGGCGGAATTGAGACGACGGTGGGGAGCGTGACGACAGGGGGGAGCGCGCCGACAGGGGCCGTGCCGACAGGAAGCGTGCTGACAGGGAGCGCGCCAACAGGGAACGTGCAGACAGGAAGCGTGCCGACAGAGAGCTTGCTGACAGGGAGCGTGCCGCCAGGGGGAAGCGTGCCGACGACAGAGAACGAGACGAAGCCAAGTCGCTATACCCAAAAGCATCGAGAGACTGTGAACCGACTACTTACTCTGGCGGCTAATGATTACTACGGTATACTAGGCGTAAATCCGGATGCGTCAAACGCCGAGATCCGGAACCAGTATAAGAAGCTTTCACTCGCAACACATCCAGACAAAAATATTGACCGAGACGCCACAGAATGTTTTAAAAGTTAGTAGCAGGATGTTGCTCCACCGCTGATACCAAGTACTAACCGTGTCTCTAGAGGTTTCAGAAGCATGGCAGGTCCTTGGACAAAAAGCCTTGAGACGAGCCTACGATGCCGATAAGAAGAGCTTTAAGAATACGGGGCTTGACGACTCGAAAGAATGCTTCAATGAAGAGTTCGGCGGCAATGCCTTCGATGATGGTTCTGAAGATGAGTCTGACTCTGAAGACGTTAAAGCCGAAACCACACGAAAAGAGAACGCTCCTACAATTGGAGAACCAGACAAGGTCATAAAAGATATCTATCAACAGGCGACACCTTTCGTCAATGACTTGTTTTCGGACGATGCAAAGGACTCTAGCACTATGGGACTTCTTAATCTTAATAGACAGATCGAAAAGCAAAACGAAAAAGAAGGTTACGAAAAAAATCAATTTTTGTTCCCAGTGGGTGCACTACTAACGTTGTCCCACGATCTGAAGGCAACTAGAAAGGAGCCCGACAGTTCTACGGCGCTAGGACGAATGATCATGATAGAAGATGCATTTCTGAAGCTGAAACGGACGAATGGTTATCCAGAAGCATGGTCCCTCGGCATCACATCTGACCAGAGGAAAATGATCGACAAGGCGAGGAAAGAAAAAAAGGCCCGTGAGGATGAAATGCTCAAATCTTTTCAGAAGGCGAAAACTACCAAATCGCGAAATCCAGGGAAAGGGACTGCTGACGGAGAGGCACCGGGACCATCAACCGCCGAAAGGAAGGGAAAGGGTAAAGCCGACGCCTCGTCGTCTTCAACAGGCCCTGAGCGAGCGGCTTCGGAATCATCAACCGCCCAGACGAAAGGGAAAGGTAAAGCACCTCGGCCTACATCCGACGACACACAATCCAACAATATTTCACCTTCTGGGGCCGAGAATGAGGGTAGTGTCGGTACCCCAGTTGTGCGACGCAGGTCTAAGTGGTCTGCAGGAGAGACAAGGCATGGCGAGAAGATATTGGGTTATGTTCCGAAGTATGTGTACAATAGCGCCTCGGGGAGAAGAGACATTCTTCGCGGTGTGCAGTTTGTTATCGAAAAGAAGGACCAACCCAACCCCGTGGCTCTCGTTTCTGGGGAAGATATTGGAACGCGTGCTAAGCAGGCTTACCTCGACTTACCGGATGACCAGAAAACGGATTTGCGATATTCCGAGAAGAGATACTCACGCGAAAACTTGGGAGACTTCGACGAGCTTCTCGGATTCGCATCTAAGCCCTTTGAGACGCTAAAAGAAGGTTCTACGGCATACCCTCAGGGATATGGCTATGTTAAGCTGAAGAATGGGGAGAAAGATTTCTTGAGTAGAACGGCACTACGTGGCATGCTAGGACGGAAAGATGCGGACAACGAGATTTCTGAGTTCTACGAAGATATCAATGAGGTGCCGCCGTGGAAAATTCGACCAAAGAGCCTGAGAATCGAGACTGCCAGAGAATCGAAGCAACGACGCGCCTTGCGGGAGCCCAACTCAAGAACGCCTGAATCCGACTCAGGTTATGACTCTGAGGAAAATGACGGTCGCTACAAGACTGAAAGGAAGCAAAAGACCCTTCCGCTCAATATTGAGGAGAGATTTGGAACATTTGAGAGAAAGATAGAGCGTCTCGAGCTTCTACTGGAAAAATATCTCGGGTTGGAGGACTCGGCGGATAGGATGGATGAAAGCTAGCGTGCTATTTGGTACACAGTAACGATTTGCCCGGTTTTAAAGGATGAGAAGCTAGATAGATTGCATTGAGTTGAAGACTAATTTGGATTTTTTAAGTCATCGAAATCCAAGAGCCTCCCGGTTCAGCCTGGCGTATCACGTGAGTCGGGAAGTCCTAGGTTTAACCCAATTTGTCTAGAGCAGAAAAGCTTGTTCTGACATGTGCCTCCGAAATCTGATGATGGATAACAACCCGGTCAGATTCTCCGATCTGCATGTTCTACCATCATACTCCGTCGGTTCCTGAGGCCGTATGCCGGGTCGTCCTTCTACATTCAATTTTCCATATCAGTTGTAGATGAGTAGATAGTAAATAATAGATGGAGCGGGCCAGCCTTTTCTCATCTGCAGTTCCAAGGATATCGATCTGCTGATACTCGACCCTGGCCAGATGAGATACGTGATTGTGAAGACTTGCCGCTTCTTTTACGCCATTTGCGTAATTTTCGATTGTGGCGAAGGTCGCATGGGCCTTGGACATGGAAGAACTGGCTTGCTCCATCACAACATAATTCATAAAATCGCCTGCCGTGAGGTGGTCCTGAAGGCTGATCATATCTTTCTGGAGGATGAGGCAGGTGGTGACATGGTCTGTGAGAAGCTTCATGAGTGACTCGTGCTGGCCTGTCCCATAGAGGTTGCCTGACATCGATAACCATGGACCAATACTTGTGCCCTGTCTTTTGAGGTTCAGGTACAGCTTCGTATCAGGCCTCTGGTTTTCTCGAAATCTTATTTCTTCAATCCATGCTGTATACACTTCACTGATGCGTTGATAAACCATTGGGAGAACCTTAGTCGGTAAAAGTGACTCGAGTTGTCGCTGGAGGATCTCGCTGGAGACTTTCAAACGTTCGGTAAAGGAGCACTTGCGTGTAGGTGGAGGGCAGGTGACCACTTCTGCTTTTCGATAACCTACACGAAATAGTTCACGAGCCAATCCAAGTGCATGCAGGGCCTCCTCATCAACCTGGTCGCGTGCTATCTCGTCCGTGAAATGCGTAAATGAAAGCCAGGCGGCCATTGCAAGCCATTCGTCTTTGAGATGAATTTCTGGAAACAGCTGCTGAATTACAGCGAGGTCATTGGACGCTCGATCGCGCCATGGCATCGAACTATTATAGCCATACAAAGTGGCTATGAATTGAGCGTGGTCAGCGCAGAGGTGCTCATGTACCCTTGGACGTACTGGGCAAAGAGGAACTTCCAGCAACTCGACTATGTTTCGTGGATCTGCGCCCTTCTGGGGGTGCCCGATATTGAGCAACAATCCTGTCTGTAGGGACATATTGGCGGAGACGTCGTCTCTCATATTCCATACCTCCATAATGATCACTAAGCGAGGGATTTGCTGGACGAGAGAGAATGGATTGATTCTGGTAGGTGCGCTCTTCTTGAGTTTGACGAACATGAAGGGTAGCAAGAGATTCTCTGGTCGTCGAGGACTTCGTAAGATGTACAGTATTTCTGGTGGCCCAAGTCTTGTAATTTACATCCCTACATACCCAATTATGTTGACAACCGGGATTCCAAACGAGCCGCGAACTAGACAAGTCTTCCGTCTGGATCCTTCGCTTTGCACGGGCAATCAATTACATAAGACAAAGGACTTGGGTTACTACCTGCAGTTATTCATCCAGCACACCCCACTTTTGTAATGGGCAAGATTGATAGGTCCGGATGAAGCCGAAAAATTGTAGAATTTTGATTGCGAATGCATACTTAAATGCTTTTCAACCCTGTATTTCTCTACTGCATTCCGAAGCTATCCTGAGTAAATTTGTCCAAATGGCCGGCCTCTCTCACATCTTCTGGTGATTATAATTCGACTCGAACAAAAATTCCCCCTTCTGACAAGTTTCCAGTGAAGCTCTTGAAATACTGTCAGCCAACAGCGTTGAGCACCGTTGGAATCATGAAATCCGTTCAACACGAGATGTGAAGCAAGAGATCGGAACCTTGACTAAGTCCGAGAAGGAACTGCTGCTGGACATAGTGCAAGGAAAAGTAGTCCAATTAAGATTGATGGTCAGGAATGGAGGTCCACGTCAAACTCTCAAAGAAATTGGGGATCTGATCCTCCTTCTCAAAAGCTAGGGAATCGACCACGCTGACTTTAAATCTCCGGTATATTCGTACCCTTTTCAAGCTCGCGAGGAAACTACGTTCTAATATTATTAAGATATAACTATCTAAACTTGACAATTATCTGTTGCACTCGTGGGCCAAACTCAGGATATAGGATTGCCACGAAGGATCTCCTACTTCGTGTAGCATGCAGTCCACTTCTTCATGGGCATTATTTCTGAAACAAATTTCTTGCCTCAACCCAAGAACTATGCATAAGCTATTCGAGTAAATGCAGGCAGTCTTGTTAACGTCCTATATGCAGCTGACCTTCACTTCTCGATCTCCACGGTTGAAAACTGTCTGCGTGTTAGGTAGTGTTAAGCCATCTCGAATCCAACGCTGCACATGGATTGAGACATGCTGGAATTCTGGTTTCGAGTACTTGTGAAAGACTGTTGCATGATGCGTCCGTGGCTGCTTGCAATTTGCGAGCAAGATTGCTGCTCGGGGTTTTAGCTCGGAGAAGGAGTAATCAGCTGACTGTAAGCGGCAATCTGTCTGGGACGGTTAGATGCGAAATTTCAGTGACCTGGGTACTTACCAATGCTTCATTGGCCAATATCGTACGTGCTAGGAGATGTGTAACGGCTGCAGTGCGGCTTGGTAAGTCAGAAATGAAGCGTTCATCCAGCAAGGAGACCTCTAAAAAGTATTGAGCCAGCGCTCCCACCTGATCATCATCTCCCTCTTTCAACAGGGTTCTACGGAGAAATGCCATGGGACCGGGCCAACCAAGCTCAAAGCGCAACGAGGAGAGGATCATTCTCTCAGCTCTCTTGATCATGTCAATTCCATATCGCTTGAATGTGATTGTGTCAATAGTCGAAAGGGGTATTGGTTCACCTTCTTCATACTTCACCGCAATGATAACGGCTGCAGCTCCCAGAAGCTGGAGTCGGTCTCGAGAAACAGCACGGCAAGTCAAGAAACGGTCGATATAATTGACGGCGAGAAACAACGTTTCTGGACGTAATTCAAAGCACTGGTGTACTTTGACTATCCACCCAACCAGCATTGCACGTGTCGTCCAGTCCAATTCACGCTGGTGCTTCATGTACTGTGCGTGCGGCATCAATTTCACTTCAAGTTGCTTCTGGTATCTCAATATGTCCTGTTCGTACTCCGTAAAATCTATGTGGCTGAGAGTGCTGGGTGCAATGTCGCACGCCCGTATGGTGGAAGTGACGTTCGAACCGTGCTTCTCACCCGGTGACGAGGATGTGTGGGTGGGTTTTGCAAAGCACCTTCCACCTCCGTCGCCATGACTCCACATTTGTGGGCCTACGCCGCCTGATTGGGAATTATGACTTCGTACATTGTTTTGTTCTGACAAGGTCGACGCGAGCCTGCATAGAAGAGACGAATCATCCTTCCCTTGTGTAGTGACTCGGTCCTTACCCTGTAGCCCGGGAGCAATGCATACCTGTAGTATCTTCTTCCGCAGTTGCCTTGTGCCATCATCCACCATCGCGTCTCCTTGCACATGCTCTCCGAAGTGGTGCAGATCCGGTGATTTAGGGTCTTCCTGATGCCCGCCAGTGCGTGGAGTGGCGGGTGCTGTCTGAATTGTGAGAAATGAAGCGATTGCTGTCCTCATTAAGCCTATAGCCATGCGGACACGATACCACAGTCCCGTTCCTGGCGCAGGACAATGTCGCTGACCAGTCAAATGATGTGGAGAAGATATTTGACCGGGATGGTGTAACCCCGTTGCTGCTGCCTGTCCCGCTTCGCTCTTGATCAATCGTCCATCAGTTCGCGCACTCAAATGTACCATATTATCAGGCACAGGCATAATGAAATGGAAAGGGACAGAACAGCTCGCAATGCATCAGGTGGTGGTAATGATGTAGGCATAACAGGTTCCCGTAATTTTAGATCTTTTCTAATTTTAGATCTATCTATTCAAAGGCCTCGCGACCACGTACGACCAGCACGAAACAAATTGAACAAGGCATCTCCACCAACTTAATGGCTCAACTATGGCCGAGTTTGGATTACATGAAGACACAGTTTTCCCTCCTCTCCATGCTGACTCTTTGTCGATTGCAATTAACAGGAATTTTCTAGCTGGTGTTACCAATGAAAGCCGAGGCGACGGAACGTGGACCGAAAAGGCCATTCCACCGAAGTTGCGAATTATTCCACGTATTCGTAACGCTATCTTTGTTGAAGAAGTATGGGTTCCCCACTGAAGACCCGGAGGTGAACGCAGTGCTGGTCACTTGCCCACACCAAGAACAATAGACCACCGCAGGCAAGGTGATGGTGGGTGACTCGAAAATCTGGACCGGAGAGGGAGGCGAGACAGTGGCCGAAACCGACGATTGTGGTATGTTTGGTATGATCTGAAGGGTCGGAGTGTTGAAATGAAACGGGAGCGTGGTGATCGCTGGAGTATTGTTTGATCCTGACGGAAATGCTTGAGTTGGGTCAAAGCGTTGATTGTCCTCCCGAAAAGCCTCAAAGCCGAGATTCATCTGGTGGTTCTCCTCGTGCGGCTGCGTCCAGGAGTTAAAGTCCAGCATGTTCCCTTCCATGGTATTTTCTAGACGACAATTGCAGATGAGTTAAGAATATCGAAATGGCTCCTACCGATGCATCTTATACCAGCCCGAACAATTGTCCCACCACCGCGAAATAAATATCCTGCTTCCTTTGCTACAGTGCATACATGGTGGAACCTAACGTTGCAAAGTTTTTGTCACGACGCCCCGCATCCCGAATCACTTGTAATACTCACTATGGAGAAACTGTTACAGCCGTTTGCAGTTGCGGCTTCGGGCTCGACACACACTCTTTTACTTGGAAATCCATATTTTGAGTCCACATGGTTCCACTATATACTATATCAAGTAAAATTCTAAAAGATGGCTTGACCAATAGGTAACTAGAATAGAAGACGGGGACCTCTCGCATTAACAGAGTAATACCGATCACCATACGTAAGAAACTCGTGACTTTCGGGGCTGACTTATAGCAGCGAGAGTTCTGCATCCTTGGCAGCGCCGCTAGCGCGTCTGCCACTTCCTTCAATAAACTATTCTTTCGCTTTCTCTTCTCGGATAACTTTCCCAGTTCAACCTGACTTTCTCCACCATGACTACGCTCTCCAGGTCGCCGTCTGAAATCGCTGTACGCGATTTTATGCAGGCTGGCGGTGTTGAGTGACGCTGCCAAGCCGAGATTCAGCTCTTGCTGCTATAAATTTCGGGGTATGAACACACAACGTTAGATTTCGTGACTTACGACCGACCCATTCTAGTCATGCACTAGCCCTGATATAGACAAGTAGGTGCTATCTACACTGCTAATCAAATGGAGATCAGGAAAATCACGGGGCGTATCTGCACAACGATGCATCTCATTCTTTCCACGCCAGTAACGGCAGGAGATAGGCAAGATGACCGTTTTCGGCTTACCTTCCTGTATGATCTTTACCTGATCTCGGCGCCTTCGCTCCGGGTGAGCTAAGACAAGCCGAAATTTTAGCCTACAGTCTTTCGGGTTTGGGAATCTCTAGTTAATCAAGCGCGCCAAAGGCAAGAAGTGACGTAAGTATCTCCACCGTTATACCGAAACACCTGAATTATATATCAACCTCACACTTGTTATCTCATGAATTTCGCCTAAAGCACCGGTGCTTATTCGATTCAGTCACAAACTTAACAACGTTCTATTGCACCTACAAGACGTCAACATGGCTAACGCCGACGAAGCCGCATTGCCATATCACGAGCCTCATATCGTCACTATCCTAATTCTGGTCTCATTTATGCTATTGCTAAACCTTGCGAACCATATTATCGATAAGATACTTTACTGTGGCCTTCTCGCGCAGCTATTCCTCGGTATTGGATGGGGAACTCCAGGAGCGAACTGGCTCGGCCGTGAATTCGAGCATGTTGCTGTTAACCTGGGATATCTCGGGCTTCTCCTTATCGTGTACGAAGGAGGGTTGATGACCTCTTTCAAGGCTCTAAAGGACAATATTCTCTTATCTGCTGGTGTGGCAATCACTGGTATTGCGCTTCCAATCGGGGCTTCCTATATCCTACTCACCCTAGTGGGGGCGACACTGCTGCAAGCTTTCGCCGCGGGTGCGGCACTTTGCTCTACGAGTTTAGGAACAACATTTACTGTCATGAAAGCCAGTGGCCTAATTACTACCAGAATGGGCATCGTGCTTACAAGTGCGGCAATGATGGACGACGTTGTTGGACTTATAATGGTCCAAGTCATCTCTAATATAGGAGGCGCATCTTCGTCCTTCAGCGCCGTTACCATTGTACGACCAGTCTGCGTCTCAATTGGTTTCGTAGGCGTTGTCCCACTTCTAGCCCGATTTATTATCCGACCGCTTACGATTTGGTTGAATTGTAAACGGACAGCTAGCCCCACTGGCTATATCAGTTACATCTTAACTCGTGGTGCGACTACATTAATTCTCCACCTATCGATCCTCATTGGTTTAATCACCGCAACAACATATGCTGGAACCTCAAATCTATTCGCAGCCTACCTCGCCGGTGCATCCATCAGCTGGTGGGACACCACAGTTCCACATCCACGTGCTCATGGTTCCGGCACAAACCTTTCGACCAACGAAACCGGCCGTCCACCGTCTGTACTGAGCGCGACATCTGGCACAACTGGAGTTGAAACCTTTGAACGCTTCTTCTTCCAACCATTCCAACGGATTCTAAAACCATTATTCTTTGCATCTATTGGATTCTCAGTGCCTATTACCCGCATGTTCGATGGCGATGTCATATGGCGTGGGGTCATCTTTACGATATTCATGTTCGTTTCTAAGTTTGCATGTGGCTTGTGGCTCATGCGCCTGCCTGGTCTAGCATCTGGCGTCTTGAGATTGGGACGACGCTCCGATACGGAGAAGAAGCCTACGGGCGAGAACAAGATGGGGACCGTCGCAGCAGTAGCAGGTTCCGGTTGCGTGTCAGACCCTCAACAGGCAACTTCAGGTGGCATAGTCATGCAAACTTCTTCTCCTGTACCAGGGAAAAAGCAGTCCGCTCCACGACAGAGTAATGAGGGCCGTGCTCGCACTAGATCTGCAGTCACTTCAACCTCGAAACCCATTTCACTTTATTCTGGCTGCATCGTTGGATGCGCCATGGTAGCTCGCGGTGAAATTGGGTTCCTCATCTCTGCACTCGCGGAAAGTAACGGCATCTTCGGTGATGAACCCAATGGTCCTATATTCTTGGTGGTCACATGGGCGATTATGCTGTGTACTATTATTGGTCCGTTAATTGTTGGAATACTGGTGTCAAGAGTGAAGAAAATGGAAGTTGGAGCAGCAGGAAGATCGGGAAGAAAATCAGTTTTAGGAGATTGGGGTGTCAGCTGAGCGCTATGCTGAGCAACGGACTGAACGTTCTCGAGGTGGTTATTTTGAGGGATTTTGCCTCGCTACCTCAAGAGCTAGCGGCAGGAAAGGCCGTGCGTGATATGTGCTCTCCAAACTAGAGTCTAAGTTGTGAAACTTCAAAAGTAAATGAACGCTATGGGACGCAGAATTCCCCGTCACAATAGGAAAGGTTGTTAGATATGCTGTGCAGCTGCCCTTCGGCAAACCTTCCAAAATCGAACGGCAAGACTGTGGCTGGCGGTGCTGAGTGGCTTTGCCAAGCGAGATTGAGTTCTTGCTGCTATAAACTAGAACCGAAAGAAGAAGCTCCTCCGTATTGTCATCGGTACTGCTTTGGAAATCCTCGAGGCCCCCTCTTTTATATAACTGTTCCATTGGTGAAGCTAATTTTCTAGCTTTACTTAACATGGTATGTTGTGGACCATGAGTGAGGTATCCTATGGGTCTCAAAAGAATAAAGTGTGTAAAGAACCCGAAGCCGCAATCGCAAACGGCTGTACAGTCCGCGGGCGCGAGAAAAGGTATCATTCATCCGACCGGAATGATACTGTAGTCCTTGATAATCAATTTGTGGATTTCTCGAGTGTTTCGCTATACCTCAAGCTCAGCAACTCAGCAGACTATGCTTCATTCTGTGAATGATTTTGGTCAACGACAAGGCCCCCCACTTCACGGATCGAGTGCGATGCCGTGATCGGCGGGTGTCAATGGCCACTAGATTGGCGCCTCGGCAAATCTTCGCCAAGACGATAATCAGTCTCACCTTCATGCAGCTGGACTGGCCGCATATTTCCTCTGCCTTGAATTGGTATTACTTAGCGAGGATCAACATTTGCTTTAGTGCCGGAAACTGTACTTAGGTCGAGGTATCTTTCTCGAACAGGGATGAAGGGTGATGATTTGTTACTGCAGACGCCAATATGGTTGGAGTGTTGATCCTTAGGGCTCCGAAATGAATACGAATAATGTGAATATTCACGAATAAATACGAATATGAATACGTCTTG
>NW_027042543.1:0-33233 GCF_035927105.1 Exophiala bonariae | reverse complement strand
TATATTATAAAGAGTCTTAGCGAGTAGAGAGACCCTTAGGCTAAAGCCTTACGAACTACGAAAGTTTAATTCGCCGTACTACAGCCCGATAAATACTACCCTAACACTAAATCCGCCTAACTCTACCTTATTATATTAATTTCAGAACTCCACCACTATAGCACCTATAGCTTTATAAATAGTCGTATTCGTATAGCCTCGACGAGCTCGTTCGAACGATACAATAATCCAGAAGATTGCACCTCGTAAAGTCTCTACTTGAGAAAACAATCCTATACCACAATCCTATACCACTTTAGCCATCTTTAGTTAGTTCTCGTCCCGTACTAGCCCGTTATAGTTTGGCACCACCAACAATGGTATACCATTGTTCGGGTCCTTTTGGATAGGGTTATGGCGCTTGCATATAAGTGATGGCTCTTTTGTAAAGCTGGGTTGTAATTGGGCCGGCGCGAGTACTATGGTGGCCGTCCCAGGTGTAATGTAAAGTTAAGGTGCCTACCGTTATCGTAAGAGCAAGGTCTAGTGTTATTTGTCGCTCTATTTTAGTCTGAATAAAAATACACAGTATCAGCGAATAGCGTGCGAATTTGACAATATCTACTAGAGTTGGCGCTTATTTAGTAGGGAAAATATTCGTATGTCGAAAGTAATCGATGTCGGTAGAAATGAGCCTAATTGCGTTTTATATTGTAACCCCACGAAGCACTCCCTCTTTAAAGGACCTCGTTCCTTTTCCGTTCCCGTGATTCGCACATTACTTGTCGAAAGTGGTGGTCTTGCTGCCAGTAAGGTACTATACAGACACAGCGTCCTTGATTCTCCCTGATCCTACCAGCTATATAGTCGCTCAGTCTACGTGTCTTGGTCATAAGTCTCGCATATGCCTATCACTTTTTCTTTCATTGAAGACAGTTTCCCTTCGCCTAGCACCGACTCTCTATGGCGAAAAACCAAGCTGCATGGCTTAATGCAAAGTCAACACCCCTAGAGGTGCATGATGCTCCTTTTCCCACTCCGGGCGAGTATGAGATCATTGTGAAGAATGCTTGTGTGGCAATTAATCCTATCGATTACAAACTTCAGAGTTTTGATTTCATGGATCTAAACTATCCCGCAATCTTAGGATGCGAGGTTGCTGGCGAAATTGTTGCATTTGGGAGTCAAGTCCAGAACTTTCAGATAGGTCAGAGGGTCGTGGGGTCCGTCTCTATCCATCCTTATGAAAGACGCTTACCGTTGGCCCTAGGAATTGCCATTCCAGTATCACAAGAAATTACAAACATGCAGGGTTTCAAAAGTACACCGCCCTATCATCGTCTCTAACTACATCGATCCCCAATGAGCTGCCTTTTAGTGCAGCAGTTGTGCTTCCTGTTGCAATTACTACCGCTTCTGCAGCTCTTTTTGGGCCGGAAAATCTTGGAATTGCAGTCCCGCAAATGCCGATATCAGATCCTTCAGGTGCGCGCACGCAACAGTTGCCTCCTTTAGACGGCACTTCTACGGTATTGATATGGGGAGGCAGTACAAGTGTAGGCTGTGTAGCAATTCAACTTGCTCGTGCAGCTGGCCTAAACGTTATAGCGACGGCAAGCAAACATAATTTTGACTTATGCAAAGCTTTGGGAGCTGATAGAGTCTTTGATCGACAAAGTGGTTCCACAGTTGACAAAGTTATAGCAGCTCTACAGGGACAAATCCTGATTGGTGCTCTAAATGCTGTTGGATCCCACAATACACTCCAGTCTTGTATTGACATCATCATCGGTGCAGGAAGCGAGGGGGTGATTGCGACTACCTTACCCATTGAAGATATAGTGGACCAGAAAGGTGTTCAGGTGAATTTTTGTAAGCTGAGCCCCCTTCATGCGAATAACATCATCACATGGTTGCTACCAAAAGTATGCAACATCCTAAAGGTTCAAATTCGTCAGTTCGCAGAAAGACAATTGGAACACTACTGATGATATTGCTGTATCACCTAGTTCACGGCCTCTCCATCTTACAAAACGGGCTTTCATCGGCTATATGGCGTGAATTCCTGCCTAAAGCACTTCGGAATGGCACATTGATACCGAAGCCCGATGCCGTTATAGTTGGGTACGGTCTAGAAGACATACAGAAAGGACTTAATATTGCTCGGGAAGGATATAGTGCATCGAAATTAGTCATAATGCTCTAAACGGCCGAAGGGTGTCAGTATTCACTTCTTAGAGGCCGTTCTTCCAAGACATAGTAACATCAAGTTTGCTCGAAATTGTTCTATCAGGACTTCCATTCTTCTAAGTTTCCTTGTCCGTATATTACGAATTTAATACTAGACGTAAATAAACTACCCTGCTCTCGCTGATGTGAAACAATTTCCTACTTCGTTGTCAGATGCAATAAACCCTCTTGCTGCTGCGCTCGTTACCGAGAATAGAAGTCAAAAAGATTTCACTCCTACTCGTACCTGGTCACCCCTGAAAAATAACATGATCATATCTCCGTACCAACCGACCCCCATTAGTCTTCAAGCGAGTCAAGAGTCTCAGATGGGGCTAGATCTGATACGGCAAGATTTGAACTAAGTTACTCGGTACTGGCAACGCACTTTTAGCGGGAGGAGCGTAAGCGAGATGGCCCTTAGCGAGCCGGGTGTGCTCTTCATGGATTGTTTTCCAGTCACGTGGCCGGGTTTCAAAAGCTTAATTGGATGACAGTCAGCCGTGGCGAGAACCAGACATTCAAAGGTAGTACGAGTAGAGCTAGATTGCAGTCGTTTGCGCCCTCAAGTCCACTGTACCCCTTCGTATTCTTCGTCTTCATCCACATCTTCACTCAGGATATAGTGCTCAAGCTTAGCGTGATTTCTTGAAAGCTTGGAGGTTTCTCATTCCTGCCTCGGAGGCAAGTCCACTTTGGAGCCGTGAATGATCAAGATTTCCTCCTTAACCCCGCTAAGTATCTCTAAACCGATGCTCCCGGGAGTTACCCGTTGTACGCCGAGTCCAGGAAAACATCCAACTTCGTGGATAGATCGGATGGTCAGGATTATAGGGCCCCAACAGAGTCGACGCCAAAAGGCAATCAGAGCAAAGGGAACTTGGGTTTAGGAGCTCGGATGTTCTTGGTCTGTATCCTTTTGTGAAGCATATACATAACGCAACACGAAGTGTCTATCCGCAATATTGAGCGACAGTAAAGAGTTTCTCGATGATCTAATATCTCTTTTGGGTACCGCTAGGCGTCATGATAGTCATTCGACAAGCAAGTAAACTAAATCGTGGAATAAAATATGCTACTACCCCTTATTGATCTCTGATAATGATTCGCGCTTCCAGCTTATATCTTTCATTGCGTACCACATATTCCTTATCTGAACCTGACGAAAACTAGGGCGACATGACCGTGTATCATATTTGTCAGTTTTTTATTCTATCGCGAAAATCCAGGAGAAGGACGAGAATTATCTCTCACTCATGCCTCCCAATGTTTTGTGCTGACTGAAGGTACCATTATAGCGCTTTTTCAAGCTAAAGAAGGAGCAACACAAGCCCAAGTAGATGCGTTCATGATTATGGCCAAGGAAATGGTGGGCAAAATCCCTGGACTCTTGTCCGTTGAGACGGGCAAGGCCATCGATATCACCAAACAATTCAACCGAGGATACGAGTGGGGTCTCGTATTGACTTTTGAGAACACTCAAGTTGTAGAGCTTTACATTGACCATCCAGCACATAAACCGTATGCCATCCCGTTCCTAATACGAATGAGTTTTGGAGCTGAGCTAATTACAACTAGACTCTATCCGCTCTGTGAAGTTGCATTCGATGTGCAGTCGATGCTTCTCTTCGATTTCGAATTCTGAACTGAGGACAAAACGGGAATGATTCATGGTTCTCTCGGGTGAGGGCTTGTATGATCTTGAGAATATCTCCTCTGCAATACAGTCTTAGGTTTTTCAGGTGATGAACCTTAGTGTCCCGCACGACTGAACAACCCAAAAAGGGTGTACTAAACCAGATCTAGACAACAATAGCAAATTGTATCGCATGCCTCAATGCTAAGAGTATTCCACGTGACTAGCACGTGGCCCGCTCACATCTCTCTATGCAGTCATTATTAGTTAGACCGACTTATACTAGAACTCAAGTTATGATGCGCTCACATGTTTCATGCTTGCAGGGTCGCGGCGGGTTGCAGCTCTCAGTAGCGGGGATACTACCAATTGTGAGAGGATAAATTAGAATAGGATTCTTTCCATGCTATGTATCAAATTTTATGAAGAAAGCTTAAGCCCGAGAAACTTGTTCCGGTTCCGCAACATCGTGACGAAGTCTAGCATGCAAATCCTCAATTGGAGCGTCAACCCGATAAGTCATAGTCTTTTCCAAATCGCCCAGGAACAGGCAAAGTATGCATGCAATAATACCGAACGGAGCTGCGATGATATAGATCAGGCGCAGTGAGTCTGCATACGCCTGTTCTAATGCCAAGAAGCCCTGCTGAATAATTGTTGAGTTCACTCCCGGGATACCACTCAAAGCGGGTGCATCTCCATTGACAATCGCGCCGATAAAAGTCGCAATTGAGCCGCCGGGAAGGCCAGCTCGAGCAGCGGCATCAGCTATGTAGGTGGGGATCTTTGTGGAGAGAGAATTGGAAAGCGCTGAGGTATACGCGGCAGTAAAAATTGTCCCACCTACTGCACGGGCAGAATTGGTGATTGCCGTAGCGGTAGCGATTAGCTGATGGGGAGTGGATAGTTGGACGCCTGCTATGATCAATATTAAAGGTGATCCAAATCCTATGCCTGCTACTGCCGCAAAAGCAAGTTGACTCGCGTTGTCACCTGGGTTCAGTGTCGCCATACCAATGTTTCCTACGGTAAACAATAAGAATCCGAGAAACAGTGGCTCTCGAATCGTTCGAAATTTGGTGCTCAGAAAACCCCAAAGTGGGCAACTGATGAGGAACGCGCCCCAAAATGGTAAGAGACGCACTGCGACCATGAAAGGATCTCTAGTGAATAATGCGGTTGTCCTACGTGGCATTGTTAGTAGCTGCCAAATGTTGAGGTGGATCAAAATAAAACAACGTACACCACCGAGTAGAAGATGATGAAAGGGAAGCCAAGAACTGCTTCAATAACCATCAATCCATTGCAGATCCCGAAGATTCTCCCCCCATTCTTTCCTCCGCGAAATAGCTCATGGTTAAGTATACCATTTTTTGTACACTTCCACTCGTAGAAGCCAAAGCCAAGGAGAACGAAGAAGCCGGAGATCAAGGTCGCCAATGTGTGAGCATCAGTCCACGAGTAAAGGCCTCCACCCAGGCTTAGACCAACCGAGAAGAGCGTCAATCCTGCAGCCAAGAGACCAAACCCAGGAAGGTCAAGGTGGCCCAGTTTCTGACTGAACGAGAGGTGATCTAAGCGTGTGTGTCTTTTTGGAGGTCTATATCCAAAAATGATGCCTACTGCAGCAGCACCCCATATTGCAAACATGATCCACTATCATGAATTAGTAATCTGCGGGATGAGCGAGGAGAGTCATAGGAGCATACGTAAAACAATCGCCAGCCGGTGTGGGGGTCGCGTTTTGTAAGTGCACCTACTGTCAATGGACCAGCCATGGCAGTTATGGCTGCAACAACACCCGTGGATGCTTGAACCACTATGTAGTACTGTGAGATTCGTATACCGCCCCAGGAGTGGGGTATACCTACTGGGTCTCCACTTTCTGGGTAGTATCTCACTGGGCACCACATAGCTCAGAGGTACTGCAGCTAGGCCGACTCCAATCAAAGCTTGTGCCCCAATCACCCGGTAGATATCTGTGGCTCCAGGGGCAATCGCTGTGCCAATGAGTGCAACCGTGCAGGAGGCCACGAGAATAGGCTTTCGCACTTGGAATATGTCCGAAGCAGAAGATATGACGGGTCCGATCACTGCTTGCACCAAAGCAAGCGCGTTGGGAACCCAGGTTTGCGCATTTGTGTTCCCAAGGTCTGCTCCAATAAATGAAAGCTTTTAATTCATGGTCAGAAATATTGATTTCAATATTCACCATCAAACAGGAGGCTACATACAACAGCAGGAGGACCTTGGAACGCGAGACCCTGTCCAGCCAGTAGAAGGTAAATGGAGCCAAGGGCAATCCAAGTTGGCAAGTGAAGCTCTGGCTCTTCTTCGTCATTGATATAGATTACATTACCAAGTGTTTGAGGCAGCTGGCTTGGACCTTCATGGTGTTCGCAGAAGACAGCATTGCTATCGGCATGCTGCACGACTTTCTCGTCAGCTGATACTGGAGGAGTGTTACGTTGCTTTGCTTCTGCCATCTTGGTCATAGAAGGAGTGGACTAGTGTGTTCTTCCCAGCTTAGAAGAGATGCGAATTGAAGAAGAGACAGAAATGAACAAGTTAAGATCAGAAGCAAAATAGTAATGTTGTACTGTCATCCCGATCTTACCGCGGTGGCATCAACTCCGTCCCGTCAAGAGCAGAAAGTCAACTGTATGGGTTGAATATACAGCGTTCGGTGACTGTTTGGGATGTGGTTCGGTCCAGCAGTATTGGCCCGCTAACATTGAAGACTCTACCTTGACGAGTCTGCATCAAACAACTTACCGGAGAAGTTCGTGCTGCATGACGCCCTCGTGCTTCATCCTTGCCGTTCAATTCGGATTTACCTAGTGTCCTGATTTGCTTAATACTGCACCTCTAGCGCAGGAGAATATGATATAGTTCTCGGAGTTAAATGTCCGTATCTATTTGGAAGCCACAGTAGGCACACGAAGATCAGCAAGCTAGGCTTGCCTCTCACCTGAGTTTTGCACGGCACTCGTATCCGTCGTCCCGCGAGTCGACCAATGCCTTGAAACGCGATCACGGGGCCGGGAGTCGATGCACCAAAAATTCGAGCACCGAAAATTCGAGTTTGGGTGCTCTTCATAAAATGCCCATTAAGCAGAATCAAAGGTAGACCTATCACCCGTCCATCGATTTTGACATTCATTTCGGCTGCAATTATGAACTCCAATTCAAACAATGTTGCTGACGTTTGGGCGACGTCCGGCATTCCTCAAAAGCAGCAAGCCTTCCTGAAAAGATATTTTGAAGTTCTTGATGCCGAGCCAGAGAAAGGTGCCCAAGAATGGGCGAATAGTTTCGCTGAAGGTGGCAGATTTGTCAATGGTACTATGGTTATCGAAAACTCAAACGGTATGCCAGACTCCCAGCGGATATTGAAGACTTCGCCACTGATCAACAATAAGCAAGATCTCGAACATGAGCGACACAAATACTGGAAGGCGTGGCCACATCTATATCATGTCGTAAAACGTATCTATGTGCTTCCAAGAGCCGAGCATTCCGACTTCGTAGTAATCGGGAATTGGGCGATCAAGCGGCCAGATGGCTCGACTCTACAGCGTGACACAGCTGCTAGATTCCACTTAGTCGATCAGGAAGGTGATCTCAAGATCCGTGAAATGGAAGTGTACGCGGTAGGCGTTCCAATACCCACCTGGGCCGCTGTTCAGTGAGCTGATAATGACTCCTTCGTCTTTAGGATCCATCTCCATTACTCGAGATCATGAAATGATAACCCGGGTTGAAAACCTACCAGTTTATGGACCGTAGGAAGTGGTATGATTCTCGAGTCTGTTTAAACTTGTCAATCCTTGAAATTTGTAGAAGATATGGCATCTTGACCTGGCACGTATTGGTGCTGACTGTGGCCCAAAGCATTGAATTTTGATCATCTTCATAGCCTTCAAGATCACAAATACAAACGAAAGACACTTCAAGAGAGCTACCTGTATTAATCCTTACTGTGTAATATATAGTTTTGTTCAGTGGCTGAAGTTTCCTAATGATTCAATATCTCCTTTGGCTAACCATACAAACTTGGAAGCTCACAGTTGGGTGACATCAAGCAAGAGTCTTCCACCCTTACTTAAAGCAGCGAAGCGGTCTTCCATATCCATTTCTGCTTCTTCCATCTCCGAATTGAGTTTGAAGTCCAAATGACGAACTAAGTGGCTGACAGCTAGGCGGATCTCCAAGTTTGCCAGGTTCTGACCTATGCAGTTCCTCGGCCCTAAGCTGTATGGTGTAAATGCTTTCTCCCTAGCACTTGATAGAGGTACGCCAAGCCAGCGATCAGGATTGAAAGTGTGAGGATCTTCATAAACAGAGGGATCTTGATGATGAACGTAGTTCTGCATCGAAATCAGAGTACCTGGTGGAAAGACGAGTTTATGCTTTCCCTCGCCTGCCTCTACCGCTGTGGTCAGAATTCGTGGTAGAGATCCGATCAAAGAAGGGTTCAGTCGCATTGCTTCTTTAATCACAGCATTCAGATACTTCAGATTGGTTAGTGCGAAGTTGGTCGTGCCAGCCGCATGTAATTCCTCTCGTAGTCTGAGTTGAATACCTCTATTTTCTGGACGGGACAGATGGTAAAGAATGTACAATATAGTTGTAGATGTCGTTCCACTTCCAGCAAAAAGAAGACCCATCGCTTCTTCAATGGCTTCATCTTCGGTCAAAATTCGGCCTAAGTACTCGTCTTTCTTGTGAACAAATGGTTCGGCAAGAAATTTATCGGTGTAGTCTTCTTTTAAATTGTTTACAAAACTTCGATAGAGTTTTCTCGTCGTTTCTTCCCATATTCTTCGTTGTGTATAGGCACGACCAATGACACCAGGGATGTATTCACTTAGACTCGTTTTTCCTAGGATAGGAATAGTGTTTGAAAGTGGCTGAATCAGCGAAGCCTGACCCATTGCAGTCAAAAAAGCTCGCCCAGCGTCAAGTGATTCAGCATTAATGTCTTGGTCGAATGCGACCTGGCATATTACTTCAAGACTGAAAAGCCCGCACAAGACTTGTACGTCCACAGTGTGACTTTTGGATATTGCAGATTCGCTGATGATACGCTGAAGTAATGTGTCGGCCTTGGAGATAACCTCGGGTTCATGTGCGTTAATTGACTGAAGTGAGTAAGGATTGTTCTCAATTTTCCGCCTTGCAGCATGCTGAGCCTTGTTTCTGACTCTGTATTAGAGAACGGATGTGACTATGTCAGAGAAGAGCTTCAAACCTCATGCTAAAAACATTTTCATGCGGTGGTGTAAGTCTCGTCGAACAATAAAACGAATCTTCCTTTAAGCTGTTTGTTTGATTGTAAACCTTTCGGTATAGTTGATAATCAGAAGCTGATATTTCGTTTGGTCCAATTCGCACGTAAGGCCCGTATACCTTATGGAGTTCCAGCAGTGTCTTAAGGAAAACGTACTATTAGCGCCACTCACTGCATGAAAGCTACATTTATGAACTTACATGGCAGCGAATTCCTTTGAGCGTGGATAGTTGCATGTAATATGGAAACACCTTCGCTAGTCGAGGACCCGGCACAGATGCCAGTGGATGAAAGAAAAGGTTGTAGAGCACCTAAGTAACATCATGAGCGAGAGACGATTATAGACAGGAGAGTTTGTGTTTTCTTACATTCCAAAGGCATTTGAGAACCACTGCAGCTGCAGAAATTTGTACCAGCAACAACACAAGGCTGAGATCCTTACCCATTACTTCGCTTTGTAATTTGAAGACCATCGTATCAGGAGTGAGTTAGAAGAATGAGGTTGAAAGTACATAGATACAGTGAATTCCTAGCGACGACAATCGCACTTAATACTGTTTTGCTACCTTAGTCCAGGATTACTTAGTCCCATGGGCTGCTGATTTCATATCTTGGCCGACTGCTAGCACTAGCTTTACTGTCAGCCTCGAATGTTAAGAATAGATCTAGGCGAAAATTGATTCCCGATCACGCACACTACTTATACTTTTCCAACTCAAGACGATATTCCACCGGATAGGCTTTATACTCCGGCCGCAAGGCCTAATGAGTAGTGCATGCCTAGATTAGTATTCGGTTACCTATATATAGATAATAGGATAGACTTATTTATATAGTAGGTGATTTAAGTGGGATCCGTCATTTGCTGTCGAAAAGGATTAGCGCTGCTCTAAGATACAAAGAGCCTTTTCGTAGTTAATATAAGACCTTTATATTGTAGAAGAGATTTAAGAATGCAATCAAGGACCCCGGTCTCTAGGCACCTCGAGCCTCCAGCCTCCAGCCTCTCAAGACATGCCAAAGCTCTAGGTAGCAGGATAATAAAGAAGGTGGCCGGTAAACCTAAAATCGGACACGATCAGATTACCAACTTCAGCTTCAATGAATCCTTCTTCAAGATTTCACTCTCTTTCGCAGCAAGTTCTTGCATGTCGAGAGGTCCAAACACAAACCGACCCGCAAGCCTGTAGTGATTTGTCAGCTGCCGTCTAGTTCTTGAACGGCCGTGACACAGGCCGGAATCGCGTTCACTCACCATTCCTTTCGCTCTCGAGTCAACCAAACTATTGTATCGGCGCACAATTGAGGTGTCTGTGTTAGATAGGAGTGCATATATTCTGGCATGTTAAGAGCTGTTTCGGTCTTGACACCCCCAGGATGAACAGCATAGGCAATCAAACCCTTGATTATGGATATGTTAGCCTCGTGTGAAGGATATGGGCACGGGTTATTGAGATATCTATGACAAAAGGACGTACCATGTCGCCGTACTCTGCCATCAAGAAATCATTCAGCCGTATCTGGGTAGTCTTGCTCATTTGGTACGCGCTTGCGCCAGGACTGTTCGCTCCTTAAACATTAGAACAGTTCTTTTCTGCGTTTCTCCTCAAAAAGGGTATGACTCAAGAACTTGAAAAGAGAATAGATAAGGAGCGTACGGACGTTGAAATGAATGCTCCAGCACTGGTTAGTGTGACGATAGTTTTCAATCTTCCTTTCAATACTAAGGGAAGAGCAGCCCTGGTCACAATAAAGGTTCCCTTTAGATTAACTTCCCATGTCAACCACCAGTCATCGACGTCAGTCTGTGCTAGGGGCACCCATTTCTCCAGCCTCGATGCGTTGTTTATAACCACATCCAGTGATTGGAAATGTTCCGCCACAATGTCCATTGCCCTTCCCACCGCAGCTGGATCTGACATATCGGTTTGAAGTTTCAAAATCTTTGGTTGCTTATGACCAGCGGCTTTTGCTACCTCGATGGCATCTTTCGCAACGTCATCAAGTTGTGAACGAGCAAGAAGGGCGATCGCCGAAGCACCAGCACGGGCAAAGGACTTCACTGTCTCATAGCCAATGCCTCGGGAGGCACCAGTAACCAGCACTTTAATATCGGATGCAGCACCCTTCTCCGGGTTAATGAACGGATATGTGTCGTGATGGAATTCGGTAACAATTTTCGAACCATAAGGATCGTCTGAAGGCGCGGGTTGAGCCATCTCGTCAATAATTACGTTAATTACTAAGCAATTGTATTGGACATTCAAAAGGCACCGAAGTAGTAACTACAGTTTCTGAGTCAAAGGAGCTCAGAAGCGTTGATTTATCTAACATTTCCCAACGTCTCCGAGCGCCAGGGTTAGGCGCCGACATTGTAACTTACCACTATTGGCATACCTAGAAAGGTAAACGTATGTTCAGCTGGGCAAATTTTACACTATGCTGAACGACTGCGAAAATTGTCAGCTTTTTGGGTTAGATTTGAGGGTGAAGATTTAACTTCCTAACACGTGATCGGGAAATCGTGAAGTAATTGAATGGTGCCAAATTCTTGCATTATGTCAAGCCACGAACGCAAAAATGCAAGATAGTTTTTTAGAGCCGAACCAGTCTTCCTTACACGGAGAAGGACTAGAAGCCTCACGCTCTATACTGTTAGTGACTGACTCTCAAGATGGGAGCGATCTAGCATGAGGATAAGGAAAGGTTGAGAATAAGACGATAAATGATCTGCATTTTATTTAGTGCTTGAAAGCTATCATAAACGAGTGTAACTACTGGCCTATCCTGTAGATTAGTCAATAATCGGCATGACTATGTAGGAGTCGAAAACAGATCCTGTATAGATTCGGTGCTTGCCGCTATTAACAGTGTTTTCGTGAAGCATCGTCTGTGGAACTTTATCGTCGCGGAAAATGTCGGTCCCTTGAACTGTAAGCAGCAAGGTCTCACCCTCCAGGAAGCGGGTTGATGTTGCAATAATCTCGATGTCTACCGGAACGATCTCTCCCGGTCGTAAGAGCAACTTCCTCTTATGTGACATCCATGGGCGGTTGTGATCGCTTAAGTCGAGGTCTAGCTCTCGATGGCTAACCCGCAGCCAGCCAAGGCCAAGCGGGCCTGTATCGAACATAGAAAATGCAATGAACGGAACCCGTTCCCCATTTACATCCAGCTTATCGAGCTGCACAAATAAATCAAGGTCGTTGCCTTTAGACGTAGAGACCCAGAGTCGTAATCGCATGCTGCCTGTCAGTTCTGTTTCCTTGTCGAATATGTACGTAAATTGTGCCTTTTCAGAGGTCGACAAAGAGTCGTATGAACTTGACGAAATATTTGGCTTCAGCTGGTTACTCAACTGCCCTAACTGCGCGTCGAGGTATTTCATTGAAAATCGCGTCCGCCTAATTGGCCACTCCTGTTCTTCTCGTATATAACCTTCGTAAGCTCGATTGCGTACCTCAATTCGTACTGGAGGCCATTCGTCGACCTGACTGGGTTCATTTTTGAGAAATCTCTGGTAGAATGCTTCTTGACGAGCTAAGCTTTCAGGCTGGTAGTAGTACTGCCACTTCTTGCGCCCATGAACCTCAAGCCATTTTTGCTGGGAAGCAATTTCTGTGTATCCGTTTAGTGTACCTCTCGTATGAAGCCCAAAGTCACCCCAGTCAGCAACAATATAAGCCGGGATTGCAATTGCAGATAACCTTCCAGCTCTTTTGGATTCATTGTAAGCGTCCATCAGCTCGTGAATTTGATTATTGGCGTACCAATTTTCAGTTGGCTTATGTGAGAATTGACAAGACCAATCTGAGAACCTGGTAAACTTTGTCTCCGGGATACCTCCGCAGTGTGTGTGATCTCGAAATGCATCAGTGTATCCTTCCCAGGGATTAATGCAGGAAAGATGTGGCGGGTTAAGCTGTGCGATACGCCACTGCACGATTGCTAGATAGGATACTCCGCAAAGGCCTATTCGGCCGTTTGACCAAGGTTGTACCGCTGCCCACTCAACTACGTCGTATCCGTCTTCTGCCTCCTGAGGACCAAGGACTTTAAGATTGCCCTCTGAAGCCCAAGAGCCCCGGCTGTCAGCATTGAGGACAGCGTAGCCACGCTGTGTCCAGTATACGGGATCAGGTCCTTCCCAGACTGCATATTTTGATACTGAACCCTTGGGCACGCCCGAGTTAGGAAACATATCAAATGTTTTCAGCACGTGCTTCCCGTATGGTGACATTGTCATAAGCGTTGGGAGGTTGCTTGAAGAATCCATAGGAAGGAACACGTCAATGTATATATGCACTCCATCCCGCATAGGAATTTTAATATCGCGAGTTACCTGCATCCCATCAATATACTCGACCAAGTCAGGCCTGAGGCCTGGGTAATTGCCCTCACTTGGCTCCACTGAGTCTTTCCATTTGAAGGGATGAGGCTCCGTAGCTGAATGTGCAAATGGCATCTGCGGCATCATTCTATCATCTCTCGCATACGAGTTCTCCTCGAATTTATCCTCACTACTAGACTCTGCTGTGCAAGGCTCGGGGAGTAGGCTATATTAGTATTTAAATAAACTTAGGCTGCCGTTCGCATTTAGTGCATGAGTGTTAACCTTTAACCAGAAGCCGATCAAAAAGAGGCACATATTTAACAGAGCTTGGTCGTGTGATCTCTCTCGGTGCTTGACCGCATGATCGGCCGTTCGGTAAGGTCGCGTGACCGGAGTACGTTAGATGCGCCTACCACTTGAATGAGCGTCCTAGGGCTTTTCCATTTGCTAATCAATCTATGAAACCTCCTATTTGTACTCTTCATACATCAATCAAAGTTCTGTTGAGAAGTCCTGTTTATCATTAGCTTTGGTATCTCGGAAGTATCATTTTGGAAGCTATTACCCTGGAGATCCACATCTAGAGATATAGATTCGAGCTCGTCTGGTGCAAGTTCATCCGGGAATGAAAGTGGATGCCGATCACCACCAAATTGATCCTGAGTAGGATCTCTAAACAGCGTGTCTATGGTCGGCTGCTGAAGGTTGTTGAGCAATTCAGGACCGAAAATATCAGGCTCGATTGCGGCTAACGAGAAATATTCCAGGCGTGCAGGCGCATTGGTGCTACTAACGCTCTTCTCAGTCAAAGTCGTCCTAGACTTCTCCTTTAACAATGGTAGAGCTTCTGCCGCAATGTGCGATATCTTCGCTAGTGTCTCGAGAGCTGCGATAACCACCGAAAACATGGCCGCCGCATTCTCTCGACACAACTGTTCCATTTCGTAGAGAACAAGTAATGACGAGGCGGTACGTATTATAGCGTTTGTGAGAAGGTCGGGATATGGATCAAGCAACAGAATGTTGAACCCGGGGCTTTTTTCGCTCTTCGCAGGACTCGTTTGAAATGCTAGGTTGAGTGCATTGACAATATTTCGACACGCACAAAGTCGTAAATCATACGGGCTGAGTGTTTGATCGATAAAGACGAACGTAAATGGTAGTGCGTCCACCAGAATGAGGTTACCAACTTCAAAATGGATATTCAAGTGGACTGAAATTTGTGTTAGGATGGTAGAATATGTCCTAGATCTATTTGAACTCACTGAAATACGCTTGGGTTGTACTGTTGAGAAAGACAAAGTCTCGCAGGCCTAGGCACAGCAGATTACCAAAGATCTCTTGGTATGCATTGCTCTCCTTTCTGGCGGCATCGACAGCGGTGGAAAGTGATATTGATGACATTTGATGAACAAGTGCGTCTTGAACCCGTGTTATGGCAGCCCAGACTAGAGTCTTGTACGCAAGAGCATGCTGTAAGATTTCTGTTAGCTGATCTTCACGAATAGGTGCCTGAAAATCTCTTATCGGATGGAACTGCCTCTTGAAAGCTTGTGCACGATTTCGAAGAGGAGCCCATATTTTCAGCTCGCTATCACATCCAGATGGCAGTAGTACTGATGGTCTGCATCTAATCAACGCTCTGGTGGTGTCTGAAACGATTCCAAACCAATAAGCCGAGCTTGACATGGATAGACGTCGCTCTCCATCAGAATCTAGTGGAAAATTGGTTTGCTGAGAGTGAGAGCCACCCGCTGAAAGAGGAGCATTCTCCAATAGACTGATGATAGAGTCTCTAGCAGTGAACGGTAAGTGTGCTCGTCGGGAGTAAAGATAGGTATGATGACTTAGGGATGCCTCTATGCAGTGATCCTCAAGGTTGTCACCTGTTTTCCTTGGTGAACTTGGAATCATGGCGAAGAGATATAAAGCCAGGATTGAGCGATATGAAGGTCTCGACAAAATCAGATATATTTGTGTTCGTGCTTGAAGCCAGAGGTTGTTAGAAAGGTCGTGCTTTAGTTCAGTCAACCTCTGTTGCAACCGTGGGCTTTGATGTTGATTGTCGCTGAGGTCGAGCCACCGAACAGCATATGCATAGACAGCATATATCAATGCTCGACTGATTATACAATTCGCACTGCGCTCACTCTCACCCCCACCTAAAGCGACAGGGGTAGTTCCGACTCCCTGAGCGGAAGTGGAAGTGTGGTTATCTAGTTCAATCATCAATCTGGAAATTCGCGTTGGAGTCTAGATATTGGTCAACCGTGTAAAAGGTAGAGGGTATTTGGACACACCAAAGTCGTGCCAGTGAATGGAGAACCAGCGCCTCCAATATATAGTCCGATGCGGGGCTCCAGAATAGAAGTGAACACGTTCCAAAGTAGGTGATGGAGTCTCCAGACTTGTTGATACTTTGCCAATGAGTCCGAGAGCCTTGGCGATGATACTGAGGTTGCGCTGTGCGGAGAGAATGACTGAGACGTCGGCAGTGCGTCATCTTGTGCATTATAGTAATCTTGCGCTTCATTCGAGATTCTTGCTATATCTGGCTGCTCGATTAGATTTTCATTTTCTGGAGGATGTTCTTTTCCAGTGACAGACACTCCTGCGCGACCATTTGTTGCAGTCTTCTTCAATGTCATTGAGCATGTTGTACGTCTACGGACGCAATTGAAGCAAGGTAGCCCGCGCTGCTGGATAGCATTGCATCCAAGACGCTGACGCTGGCATTCATCGCAGCTGGTGCTTGATCTACCCATTGTTGGGACCCTTGGTATCAACGCTTCAGCGATACAAGTAGTCGATCGAACTCTGTGCAAAAATATCCTTGACCTGGTAAGATGACATCCGCCAATCAGCGTTGATAGTAGATCTCGATAATATTGTCGAGATCTCGAGAACTGAAAAATATATGACCAAAACAAGGCCTGAGGACTTTGTAAACGACAGAAGTTATCGAGGGGTTTGCGGGGTAACCAACTGGTTAGCGGTGGTTTTAAGCCCACGGCCAATCAAGAGGCAATAGGGTCGTCAGACTCGGGCACGCCGAGGGTCGCTATGAGTTACTTCTGATCGAGCTCCCGGTTAGATGCTATTGAGAAATTGAGGCTGAGCCACTCAATGTCATCAACCCCAATTTCTTAATGTCATCAGCAGCTTGCAGAGTTACACCTTTGACTCGTTTGGCGATCCAGCGCCATAGAAAATCAAGGAGTCGCCCCTCACTTCCACCTGCTTGTTTCTTAAGAGAATACAAATACTTAATCCTATTGTAGTGTCTAGCCTTCACACACTAGACAATAAGCTGAGTTACTATCCCCGATCAGCAAATTTCTCCCAATTCTTTGCTCCGCCTGCTCCTCTAACCCAACGATCAGGGGTCCTTGTTTCGGTAGTCGTATCTATCGCCATGTTTGCAATCTGTATCCAACCCTGACTTTTCAATGGGAATTTTGCAGCGGTTTCTGGACACGCTTCGTAAGCCTGGCATATTCCTTGCCCGTGAGCCAGTGTGCGAATCAATTTAGCAATGTGTCCATCATCATGTGTTAGTCGATTTGTTTTCTCAATCAGTAGAGGCCACGTCAAAAGTTTCTGTAGTGGCGTATATTTGGTTATTTCCTCGGGGTGCAGCTCTGGTGCTAGTCGAGAAGCGTAGTTGAGTAAATCGATCCTTCCTTTCCACTCCAGAAGCCGGGCCTTATTTTCAGCGCTTAGCCAAGACTGTTTGTTGAATGCTGTGAGAAAAATGGAAGCATTAACACTATGAATAAAGAAGAAGTCTAGCTTGATTGTCTTTCCCAGTCGCTGTGCGGCGCCGGTCATCCAGGCGGTGGCATTGACTATCTCGGCGGTCTTTACCTCGATTTCCTCAACACTTACTCTCCACTTGGCGGCAATTGCACAAAGCTTTTCCGGTGCATCAGCCACAATCTTCTCGTTCAAAGAATCACCACCGTCCCAGTATGCTTCGTCATAGAGATCAGCATCTTGTCTAATCTCACTCAATAGATCCACTAAAGAGCTAGAATCTTCCTTCCTCTGAGTTTGTGCTAGTCGCTCCGAGGCGAGGAGGAAAGGTTTAAAGAAGGCACTGTGACAAACAGCTTGTGCTAATCCCTCAGCAATTATCGCAGGCTGCTGAAACTCGATTCCGAATCCGAAGTGAATAAGAGGATGAAGGACTCCTTTTGGGAATCTGTGTCAGCCAGTATTGATCCAAGTAGTGAAATATGATATGTGCCTACCAGAAAAAAGCCTCACCAGTAATTCATCCGCAATGTCACTACCCGAGAAGAGGTATTCATTGACAACATTCTGCCATCCTTCTAGCTCAAACTTTCGTTTGAAGAAGGTAGTATAGTCGTTGAACCAAGCATCATACCCTAATAATGACTTGAAATATCTTCTATCTGATAGTTTCTCAATCAACTCTTCGTCGAGCGGAAGCCGTGGCCGTTGATACCCAGTATTGATATCAAATGCTGTTTGCAACTCGCTGGGATCTGCACCGAGAGCGAACGCCGTCAGAAGATAATGAACTTGATGGTTATGATAGCCTTTGAAATTCCAATAGACGTGAAATTCTTCATGATTCTGCTGAAGCAAGGAAGCGACTTTCTCGATTGCACAATGAGTGATCTCTGGGACGTGGTAGACCCCAGAGTGCTTCAAATTTATCGGAAACTCAGCCATTGCATTGAATCAAAGTTTTCAAAAATTCCTATGAAATGTTTTAGGCGAGCTTTCAATCACACACCTCAGCGTTCTCAAGACATTAAAAGTGCACTTTCAGTTTGACTACTTAAACTATACCATGGAGCGTCCGACAATCGTGGTCACGTGATCGGAAAAGACACTCAAGAGCGATTTCTGTTGGGTAGTCAGGATACATTAAGTCACTAATTTATGTGCCTCCGATATGCTGAGAGACAGACATGGGTAACACAACCGGTCGTTGATTTGTCATCAGTAGGCTCCAGCATTCAATTTCGCTGAACCAAATTGCAATTAAGACATTGACTCGGTTGAGAGCATTGCTGTTGGTCTAGATATAATAGCACATTTGGGAAGTTTGACTTCTTTTCTGCTGCTCCACCGCCATTTCACAAGTTTCTCGGTCATGGCGTCAATGACCATTGCAATAGCAGGAATCACGGGAAAGTTTGGCCGACTTCTGGCTCTTTGCTTACTGAAAGCGTTGCCCGAAGTGAAGTTGCGAGGCTTAGCGCGCGAGCCTTCAAAGGTCGATGATCCATCCCTGTCAAGTGTCAACTTGTTTCAAGGCGATGCCTTTGATGTTGACAGAATCCGTCAGTTCGTCCGTGGTGCAGATGTGGTCTGCTGTTGTTATCTCGGCGATGACCACCTGATGATTCAAGGTCAGAAAATTCTGATCGATGTGGCTGAGGAGGAGGGGGTTCCACGTTACATTGCATCGGACTGGTCCCTGGACTGGACAAAGCTTGAAATGGGCAAATTGTTTGCCAAAGAGTCTTGTCAGCGTGTTCACGAATATCTCGCAACAAAGGCGAACATAAGGGGAGTCCATATACTGATCGGAGGATTCACCGACGTTATCTTCGCGCCGTTCTTCAGAATCTGGGATCAAGAGAACTTGACATTCAACTATTGGGGCACTGGGGACGAGATGTGGGAGTGTACCTCATATCTGAACTCTGCGCAATATACAGCAGCCGTATGTCTTGATCGTGAAGCAGTGGGTATTCTGCGCTGTAAGATCTTCCCGATTACGCTTATTCTTATTCGCAGATCTGACTACTCTAGTTGTTGGGGATGTCATCAGTATTAGGAATATGGCCAAAACCATGCAGAAGGTTTATGGTAAGGCGCCCAATATGCATCACAATGGGTCGCTGGAAGAGTTGAGCGCTATAATGGTCCATGAACGGCAGAACTATGGCGCAGACTTCTACAAATATGTGTTCAAGTAAGCTGATCTTTATTGAACATGTAGAGGAATACTAACAGAACACGCAAAGTTGGTATCACTATTTTACTTTAAGTGGTCAAGCGCTAATGGGTCCGAACTACGATAATAAGAGGTATCCGGGAGTGAAAAATATCTCTGTGGAAGAATATATGAGAGCCTTAAAGCTAGAGGACCTCAGTAAGGCGTCTTTCCCATGGGAAGGAAATACCCATAGCTGAGTTATGGGGAGAAAATTGAGACGCGTAGAGAAGTGCTATGCTCCCTACAATGCCGCAGACTCTTTGTTAAGCAAGCATACAGTGTGAAAGCAGGTTTTCCACATAAGAGAGTCGACGCTTTCCTTGCAAGAGTACCGTATACGTTCCCTTAATTTAGTCCTGTCTTACGTCCTTAGGATATGAGGTCTAGGGATATCCAGCTCAATTACGTGTTTTGAAATTGAGCGGGTAAGTGGACCTGGTTAGGATCTCGAGTGCAATTGACTATCACTAGCCTTGCCCCATCCCTCGGTCGTTCTTAGCTAATCCATCTCCTAGGCCTACAGTCCCATTATATGACTTGTACATTTTCCATATGCAGCCCGGATTATATGCAGTTAACTCGATCAAGTCTTCGATTCTAATGAGTCTCTGCTCATGAACCTCACTACTAATGTTATAGCGCTCACCGTCGACCTATTCACTTTACTATTTTAGGAGGAAAAAGCTGGTCTAATTCAAAAGAAGATCCCCAATAAAGTATGAAATTTAATGATTTTTCACTTAAAACCCTGAGCTCCATTAGTGTCGATGGTTTTTAACATGGAAAGTCGATAGCTGCTTATACTCCCGTTGGGCACCATGCAAACGCAACTCGGAGGGGGAGATAAAAAGAAGGATTGTGTTAATGGAGGGGTACTAGCGAAGTTGTGGAGACTTGATCGGCCTTGATGCTGTCATTCGGTTTCGCGACGTCATGTCCTTATATCTTATAGTCAGCAGCTACGGCATGGCACTGTTGAGGTCGAAGCAAGAATAACACGACACGTGAACAGCGGCCGCCCATTCTTGGATAGCCCTAGGCGAACAAGGAATTTTGCAAAATTTTGTAAAGATAAGTCGATTCTAGAACCCCAGAGATCCTAACTCAAATCCTAAAGGTTTTTACTCCTATTTCTCTACGAGGAATTTAATTTTCGGTATCGATACGTTCTATAGGGTATACTAGCGAGCTGGCAATCTTGTACAGAATTACTAGTCGATTCACAGACTTAGTATATGCCTGCTTAGACTAGAACAGCGCGGCTGCTGATGAGTAGAGCCACAACCTCATGTAGCCTTGCTACCTGACTTAGCTTCAATCCGAGTAATGGCCTCGTCGGCGGTGACCACATTATCGAAGAGAATTAGGTTTATCATTCTGGCATTATAGTGTGTCGTCCCATACGACGCTGCCGTGCTGCACGAAAATCGCGATGCAAGCAGCACCGAACTTTTCGTAGGGCGGAAGTTTCGAAGCACGAATACCGCTAGATGTAAATGGCGGCCGCCCACTCACGAGATACATAGGTCGAGCGGCGAAAATTGCAATAAATGGTACGCAAGGTATATTTCATTCAATTGACTTTAGACTATACTCTACTCGCCTCTTTTAAGAATCCGGATCTGCCGCTAAACAACCAGCATTATTTACACACGAATCTGGCCCGTTATTAGTTCTCTGGGCATAGTCGAAGTTATCGTCAGAGCCTCCGGTATCACTCCGCTCATTGTATAAAGTGCAGGTCTGCGCCAAGACGTCCACAACGACACTAAAGCAGTTGAGTAGTTCATCGCATCGGTCTAGGCAATAATCGACATGGTTTTCGGTTATACTTACTAAGGAGAAAGTGCCTAATGTAAGTGTACCAGTAAGATATGCTGCTTTAACGCCACAAAAGGTATAATATGAGCAGCCGCATAGTTCATCCGCTTGGTATTGTTGAGAGTTCATGCAGTCGCTAGTTGGAGCCGGAGCAGAAGTTGTTGTTGTAGTAGTAGTGGTAGTAGTGGTGGTAGTGGTGGTGGTAGTAGTAGTGGTGGTCGTGGTAGTAGTGGTCGTGGTAGTAGTCGTTGTCATCGTCAAACTCGCTGTCGTTAAAGAAGTTTTAAGTGTTGTGGATGTAGTCTTAGTGGGCGATTTCGATGTTGGACATAGCTTTTTGATCTTAATAAGATAATCTACCTAGATCATAGATTTGTACCACTTACAATTGGTGTTTCAATACAAGAGCATAGGGTCGAGATCACATCGCGTGGCTGCCCCTGGCATTTGGACCACGCGGAAGCCTGAGAGTTAATGGAAGCCTTAGTCGTGGATGGGGCGGCTTTGGTCGTTGACGGGGCTTTCGTCCTGGATGAGGTGGCTTTTGTCATGGATAAGGCTTTCGTCGTGGGAGCAGCAGAACGTTTTGACACGGCTAACTGCAAAGTACATTTGATCGGGAATACTTGTGAGCAGAACGTCTGTGCAATTGGATATGTTGCTAGGACTGGAATAAGTTCTCCATACAGCCCACTTGAACAAATACCACCGCCGCGCTCTTGGAGAGTAGGTGAAGCAACATTGAGGACAATATTCAGAGAAGTAAGGAACAAAACTAGACTGTTCATCATTTTTACTGACTTACAAAGTTTTGGTAGATAGAGATATAATTCCCCTGATGGATATCCTACTCTACTTATAATGGGAGACTTATATAATGAGGGGAGAGAGCTAAAAACTTAAGGACCTAGATTCCTAATGCGCTAATCGGGCAATACTAAAGATGTCAATTCATCTTAGGTTTATTAGAGCGTAACTTTTTACTTTCCCAGATCGTAAGGATAATCTTAAGCGGGAGAGATATATTGTTCTAGACCATACCTAGCGGCGATCTACCTTGTTTACACTAAGAAGAAGAACACGAGATATAAGGAAGACATAGCTAGCGGTGATGAATAAGGGATCTGTAAAAGGGAAGCCGTTCTAGACGCAAGGAGTATCGCCTAGGATAGACGAAGTAGCTCCAATTAAAAGGTAGATACTAAATGAGGGTGCTCAAGTTGTCTTAAACCTTCCTTATGGCTACCTGACTTGGCATTAGCCATTGGGGGATCGCATTTTTCTGGTCATGAAGATAAAGCTATAATCTATTAGACCTCGCCCATCGCACCCGCTTATTCCACTTTATAAGCCTAGATTTTACGAAGATCGGACTAGAAGTCTGGCTGGAGGAATACCCTCCCGTAGATTCCAATCGAAAGTAAGCCTTCAGCTGTGTGAAATAAAGCCACCAAGCTCTGGCCTTCTAAAAGCTTGTGAAAAGCTTACTTGATGGCGATCATTGATTATAGGCGTGATGTTATCTACCCGTGGACAGTTTGGAATAATCGATCTCAATTATAATTGTAGGTACGCTAACCTTTAGACTTCCTGATTATTCAGATCTAGACCTGAACAAAATGTAAACCTCGAACCTTTATTATTTAAAAAGATACTAGGAGAGCTTATATGAAAGAGTTCATGTAGTTTGGCTCAGCATTATTTTCGCCTCAACAAAGTCTAGAGTTTCTCCGATTTTGGTTTTGACCGCTTCAACATCCTCACTACACCCTGCACCAGGTTTTCCATCATACGCTGCGGTCATATACGCCGTTCTTGGATTAGGCAGATCTCTGGCACCTCTTATGTGGAAACGTGACAAGATCCGGGTCGCTTGTTTTGCCCCAGTACTATACGGACAAACTTAACAGAGGACTGGGCCGGCTTTCCTCGTGAACTGTTTACACCGGTCGAGAACGTGGTGGCAGCGATCCTTCGCCTTGTGGATGATCCTAGATCTGGAGGAAAAGTCTTCGGAGCAGTTGGGAATGAAGTTGCGGAAGTCCCGTGTGCAGGCTTTTAAACTAAAAGCTGCAGGGTATTGATGGAACGACTGGAAGAAGTCGCTTTGAACTATACCTGATCCTCGAAATGAGAAATCAGAATTACTTAAGACAAGCGACTTGAGATATGCTTTAGTAATCTAGCTCATCCAAATTTATTAAGAATTCACCTTACCGTCGTCTTGTAGCTTCTATATCAATTTAGACACACCTCTTGTCGTTGCGGCAAGTTTAAAAAGAAGGATAAGTGATGATTATAGTACTCCAACCCATTAGGCCGTGTGATCTACTAATAGTGAATTGCTTTATAGCTCATAACACCAGTACTCTACATTTTCTCTAGTCTACTAGAGAATGATAACAACAAAAAACTAGATATATATAGCGTAGAGTCAAGGCGTATAAACATAAGATGTAGGAATTATATTCTAGGTTTGTTCGGTAGTTTCTTTACTTCTACATTTTATTAGACGACTCCATATGGCGTCGTTTATCTTCTGCAAAGTATCTCGGTGTAGACACAGCTGGCGAATTGGTTTGCTTCAGTCAAATGAAGGAGAAGGTGGACTGGCTATTTCAGTTACAGTCAAAGCTCGGACTAGCTGACTCCGTATTTATAGTTATTCCCAGTCCTTGAACGGTGACCCTGTCAAAATATCTACTCAGAAAAGCCTACCTTTCGTTCAATACGTTATTGGTGAAGCTAAATTCGGGGACAGAAAGTTTACCGAAGGACGACAGCTTATCCTGGATTGTGAGGTATTGAAAACAAGCTGCTCGAACAGGAGCGAGATTCTTTAGCAAGAGATCACAGAATGATCATTGAACGTTGACGCAGCAAAACGTTGCAATCTTCAAAGTATCGCTTACTCACAAAGAGGCACTAAGACAGCACCAGGCTTCTTTCCTATTTAGCCGCATTGGATTCTGCTTGTTTTGGACGATGGAGATCTCCTTGACTGTTCAGAAGATGCTTGAAAATCTGTACATTATCCTCCGCCTTTATCACTAAACAGCGTAGTAGAACGATCAGTAAATTATTGCCGAGAAACGCCTCTTCTTCTAACTCAGAAGAAAGGTTTGAAGCGTTACCGATGGAAATTAAACAGCGTTATGATGAAGAATCACGACATTAGTTGAATAACTATACACTCTGGTAAGCAATCCCGAAGCAGTTTGTGACTGAGAATGTAAGTTGACAGGGAAACTAAGACGTGAGGTATTCGAACACCCTGGCCCCCGCCTCTAGATATTATGCCCGGGGCTGAGCTTCTCGGCCTATCAAATATCTATTCTATGGAAATGATCTCCAGCAAGCAACACGTGATATGGTTAAATAGCCAAGCCTTATCGTTCCTACGACTGCCTTCTACATGTCATTCTGGACGACCGAACTTAACCACAGGCTACGCGTCAAGCAAACATACTAGATCAAGTCGAATATAGAGTCACATCCAATGCTGCATCACCAGAATAATGTTTGATGTTTACCTGAACGACTCGCGCCAATCCCGGCTCACAACGCGTAGGGGATGCTTTGCTGCCCGCTAGCAGCTCAAAATAGTTGGACGACGGGATAGACGTTACCGATATAGTCTGTTTCATTGCCTACCTACTCGGAGAGTAAATCGAGCTTAGCACCTCGGCGTACCAACGACAATATGGTATGACCAAAACCAGTCTAAGGGCCTACCGTAATGCGGGGTAGATATACTAGCCAAGCTTTCTCGGAGAAACGGAGTTTACTCCTTACACGTCACACACATCCCTGAGCAGTAGTTAACATTGGCCACTATCTTAATCAGCTTCTAAGGCAACGCAAATTCATCGAGTCAAAGTGGTCGACTTAGAAGTAGACACCCCAGTATGCCAGAGGGAAGTGAGAAGTACTCGGCGCGACAAGCGACTACAGCTGCGGAGCCCGCACCGTCGGGCATTAGGAAAGTCAAAGCTTGCACGACCTGCCGGACTCAAAAGGTGAGTCAATACTGTTCAGAGAGCACAATCCAGCTGATGCAAACCCAGTTAAAATGCGACATGCCGGGAGGTGAGCCGCCTTGCAGCAGGTGCCAAGGGAAGACGTTAAGGTGTATCGTCGCAAGTGCCAATCAGCCGGCGCTCGGCGATTCGACTCAGTATTAGACCTGTTCGCCTTGAATGAGCAAAGCTGACTAACTAGATGGCAAGAAAGCGTCTCAGCCAGCATATCACAGTTGCAGACGGCGGTCGGAATCCTCCTCAGAACATCAAATTTACCTCCGTTATCTGCTTATAGTTCTTCCAAGCCAGCTGTCCAGATCCAGCAAGATGATCATTCAAACGTGGACGATGACAATGGCGAAGCCGTCCCAATAGCGTCTAGCGTTGACAAAACGGACGGTGATATCTATAGCTCGCCAATCAACTCCCTCTATGAAGTCACCAAAGGCAAAGCACATAGTATCCCTCTAGGCACGACTGTCCAAAGAGATTATACCAAAACGGACTTTATTGCACAAGGTCTAATCTCGCTGGAGACCGCCGAGAGTTTCTTCCAGAGCTTCACTTCAAGATTAGGCTGGTTCTGCTACGGCATTATGTGCCCGCACCAGTCCCTTGAGAGTCTTCGGGGCAGTTCAACGGTCTTGACCGCAGCAGTCTGTACTGTTGCTGCGCTGCACGATCCGGAGGCATCGTCTCTGTTCAGAGTATGCCAAATGGAGTATCGAAACCTGGTGGCTTCCAAAATGTTCGCGACTGCACATAGTGCCGATGATGTACGAGCGCTCATTATAGGGGCTTGGTGGTTGGGCAATATCTCGTACACTTTGCATGGCCATGCAACCAGGATCGCAACCAGTCTCAACTATCACCTAGCATATTACGAAGCAATCAAAGGATGTACCATTTCCAGGGACAAAGCCAGGCTCTGGTATGTCTTGTACGTTATGGATCAACATTCCAGCATACTCTATGGCCGGCCAGCTATTATCTCCTCCAAAAATGAACCTTGCCAAGAGTGGGAAAGATTTATTGCTGCTGGAGGTGGTGGGGAGCCGGACATCCGAGTATCAAGCCAAGTCGCTCTTTATGCTGTTACCACAAAGCTTAAAGATATCCTCGATGGCCTCCCACGCCAGCTCGTGCCCCAGCACTTTCTGCATCAGCTTCGCCCATATTTCCACGAACTTGATCGGTGGTATATGGTTTGGGGAAATCGAATGCGTAAGCACAAGCCCCTCGCTTCCTGCGTATCAATCTAATGCCACCAGAAATAAACCCGTACATCGGCAGCTTCTCTACTGATGGAGCAATACTCAATTATCATTTTGCACGCCTTCATCTGTGCTCCTATATATTCCGTGGCATGTCCGTTGAGGCGGCCCGTAATGCTTCTCAAGAAGTTCGAGATTACGCAACCGTGGCTATCGACTCTGCAACTGCGACTGTGGAGCTTGTCTTGGGGCGCAATGGCCTCCGAGATGCGCTGGTAGGGATGCCGCTTTATTTCCATGGCATGATCATATTTGCAGCAGTGTTCTTGCTAAAGGCGGTCGATACTCACTTCTTAGGTATGGTCAACATCGACGCCGTGAAGAACATTACCCTCGTGGAAAATCTTGGGCTCGCAATGCGTTCCCATGGTGCAGCGCGGCAACACCTGACCTATCATGTCAGCCGTGGGCTTGAGAAAATGGTCACAGACACGAGAGCTCGCCTCTCAGAGCAAACTGCAAAGGATCACGGTCGACTGGCTACAAGCGCTTACCAACAACAAGCAAGCGACATCCATATAAGTCTGGACACTTCTCCCCAGCTTGACATGATGGACAATCTGTTCACACTAGATGCCTTTGATATCTTTCAGCAGCCAATAGAATGCAATGACGCCTCATTGTTCGCTCAAAAGCTCGACTGGGAGGCTACAGGTACCTTTCAGCGGGATATAAACTAGAGAGGTTCGTGGGAAGTGAATTGTTTGGGAAACCAGGTGTCTTATTGTGTCTTCATGGTCAGTAACGTCTGTGGGAAGGTATACAATTTGGCTCTATCTACACTGCCAAAAATCCAGTCCCAGTACTTTCAGTTATACCTCCGTCGACGATGAGCTCGTGCGACGTTACGTACCTGCTAGCGCCGCTCGCAAGCCAGGCTGCAGCATTTGCCACATCCAAACCAGTGCCCATCCAACCCATGGGGCAGTTGTGGTCGAGGATACGCTTGGCTGCCTCCCTGTCTGCCGGATCATCACTGTTGGCAAAGTTGTCGACCAAAGGAGTATACATCAGCCCTGGAACCACGCAATTCGATCGTATACCTTTCTTTGCATACATCACACCAATAGCCTTGGTGAAACGAATGACAGCCGCCTTGGCCGATGCATATGCGATTTGGTGCTTGCCAATATAGCGCAACGCTGTGATTGAAGCATTGTTGATAATGTTCCCAGAGCCCTGTTCCTCCATAATCGGTAGGACGTAATGACAAAGTCGATAGACTGATGTCAAATTTATGTCAATCTGACGACTCCAGACCTCTTCCGACATAGTTACCGGATTGCCAGCAGTTGTCTGGCCGACATTATTGATGAGAATGTCAATTCGACCATGTTTCTCTACAACACTTGCAACGAGAGCCTCCATTTCCTCTGACTTTAGGACATCCGCAGACACGACATCCACGATTGCATCGGGCGTCTCCATCAGTAGCCGCTTTTTTGTCGTCTCCGCGGCCTTAATATTGATGTCACAACCAAAAATACAAACGCCATTCCGGGCTAAAAGACGAGCGGTAGCAGCCCCATTGCCCCAGAAAGGGCTATCCAACGGCCCGACTTGACCGATGCCAGTTACTAGTGCGACTTTGCCTTCCAAATCAGGATAGAGTGGAAATACCTCAGGAGGAAGTCCATCAGTCGTGCTTATTTTGTGAATCATGTTGAAAAAATGTGATGTGTGGCTACGCACAATTATCCACTCGATAAAGCTGGAGTTGAGCGAGAGATATGTAAAAGAAACAATAATACAAATCGACTTGAAGATCGGGACAGACTGAAGATATGTGATGAGAACTCGAAAAAATGGGTGGCAAAATGTAGAGCGGATCAAAAGCCGAGACTACTAGGAGTGGGTGCCCGGTTTTCGTACGAAAAGCCGACGCTCTGCGTTGACGTTCCACGAACCCTTCTTGGGGTCTCGCATCACTCGAACGGCATTTGCCACCGTCCAGAAAGTTGGGCTGGGTATTAAAGGTAGGCCGTCCCGGCTGCCTTCCTACCCTAACAACGCAAGCAAAACTTTCGGAAGTCAATAATTTGACTGCATGCATCATCGCATTCGCATCGCGCATAGAATACACAGATTTACTACATAGGCGACTACACGTATCATGAAGGCCGAAAAGTTCGAATTGTCGCCTCCCACGTTGAGGGAATTGACTGCAGCACTGAAGGCTCCTCTCGCCGCCAATTTCGAGCATTCTAATGTCGAGGTTGTGCAATGTCCGGACCTCCGGCGAGCGCCCTTCCATCTGGCCATGCAAGGCTTGTCAGGGAACGAGAAGGCGGCAGATGTTGGAGGTCAGCCTAACCTCTTTCCCACGCCAATCAAGGAAAGCATTTGGTCTTTGACGGACATAGCGAAGGCCATGGAGATGAGTCCTGAGAAAGGCTCTCTACTCGGCGCTGGTGCTGGACCATTTCATCAAGTGGGCCAGAACTGTGAGTTGACTCCGAATATCAGCTGGCAACAAAGTTTTGAGAACGTGCACAACGGGAGCTACGTCGCAAAAATCGATCCAGAGGTCATGGACGTTCGTGTGATACCTTCTCCATCGCTGAACTGCGCTCTGATGATCAACCTCTTTGGATCTGCGGGCGAGCCTGGCGAGGTTATCAAGGTTACAGCACGCAAGCGTATCGGTAAACAGAATAGCTTTACGGAATGCATCCGACGAGCACTTCATGCAAGATATGGGGACACGCAGACAATCAGTCTTGGTGGCGTATTCTTGGTGAGATCAGGAAAGATACATTACCACATCATGCCAGATTTCCCTGCAGATCTGCCCTTCAAAAACTTTACGCATTTGAATGATTGGCTAGAGTATCGAGATTTCAGCATACCAACTGTTTGTTGTTCAGTGCTCCACTCGGCAGATCCGGACAAGAAGATGGCTTTGCGCATGGAGCATACGCATTGTTTCTCCCCGAACGGTCAACATGCTGGCGGTCATTATCATTTTGACGTTGACCCGGAGGGTGAGATTGTTGAATACGAAGGTTATTTCACCACGGCAAAGGTTATCTATCGTCTCGGAAGACCTGCCGTAACTTTGGAGGGCGATCTACACGATGAGCTCCATCAGTGATAAAGTCACATGGACCGTGCGATATCGTAGAGTGGCAAACTCAGCAAGGATTGGGGATGAAGACAAAGTTGGAAGTATCGTATGCTAGCTACGACTCGCGCATTTAGACTAATGTCGTGTCCGCCATGAGTATCTACATTAAATTGGATCCGAGAGTACGCATGTTTCAAAACTTCTTCCAAACCTGGCTCCACTGGCAGAGGATGGTGATTGCCGCTCTGTCGTAGCGAAATAGCTCCCTGCATTAATTTACAACACGGCGTCAGTGTCAGGGCTATAGTCTAACCGACTCTGCTTCACCTTAGGAGACTAATATGCTATGTTAGTCATAGCTAGGAACCCAGAGTCGGATAAGAGTAGTCCTTCGTGGAAACTACTAAATGTAACACCCAGCAAGGGACAAAAGAGACATCATGAGAGCGGACACTATCGTACAGGACTAAGGTCCTGGCCCACTTTGACCTTGGTCTTCGTTTCAACCAGACATCTTAGGGAAGAACAGCAACTCTTAGGAATAATCATACTTAAGGAACCCCCCGAACGGTGTTCGATATGTTCGTAGTATCTAAGCGTACTTGCCAGCACACACCGTAAAGCGGAGAAGCGCTAGAATAGCACTATCCAGCTCTTCGGCTCAATTGTAAGGGATTAGTATCCACTAACTTCTAGCCTACGTAAATTCTAGTCTTAAGCATAGTGTTGCAACGCAAGGCAGTGTCGATCGTGTTAAGTCGCGATCTTTCACAGAAAGCATTATTCTGTCTTGCAGGCTTCTCTCCTGGTTCGGTCGTTCGCGTGTCGTTGGCAGGCACGGGCAGGGCAAATTGGTATACCGGTCCTTGGACATTACAAACCTAGCCACTGTGGAAACACGTTCTAGAAGCGTCGGGAGCCGATTCCCCCATTGAGAGGACAATATTTATACAGCATTAGTTCCACAGTTGGCCTCGCATGTTCTGGGCGGCGTATTGAAAGTAATGTTTTGAGCTAAAGATTAGTCCAGGGCAAGAGTCAAGAGTCATAATCTCTTCTTCTTGCGACTCTTAACATCCGAGCAGGCGTTGGAACCGCCGCCACAAGAAATCTCGAATAAATTCCTCTGCATCCTGAAGTACTATAGGCAGCATGAACCATGCATTGTACGACTGTGCTTTATCCTGATGCTTAAACCACTTCCGTCCACTCCGAGGCAAGGATGGGCTGAATCGTAATACGAACACTCCTCGGTGTCTCTGGCCTTGCCAACGTGATGAAGATACCACGTTGGTGTCGGGCGCAAGGAGCTTCAATCGCGGCGCAACCTCGTACCGAATACCTGATCATCGTGTCTTGCTCATTCATTCCGTGGTCGCCCTAGCCTGTCTCGACTCACAATATTTCTCCCGAGTTATCGGCCGGTCGTAGCTCCTTGCGAGCGATTCGTGAAACTGCCTCGGAAATAGGTCATGGTTAACTTTCTCAAAGTCTAAAATCTCGCTTTTGAAGTTTGTGCCACAGTTGCAAAAAGAGGCGATGTGCTGATGAATGCGCGACCCTTGAGGGAGTCCAGCGGCTTGGCGGTCGGAGGTTCGTGCGAGCTTCGGACACCACCTACATTCAATGTCAAGAGGCTTGGCCTAACTAGAATTGAGGGGAACGGGGACTAAGTTAGACTGGGGAAGCCCGCGCGACGCCATGAATTACAGCCATATAAGATCCTCGCACGTTTCCTCCTTTCCGTTGTCAACAAATTCGCACAGAGATAGTCCAGAAGTCAGCAGATCTTTCGTGCAATATATGAACCACATCTCGTTGTCTATTCAGCCCAGCATGTCGCAGTCTGACCACTCTGAGAGGCTCGAAAAGGGATCTGGAGCGATGGCCGTGACGGACCTGGTTGAAAACGTCGAGAATCCGCAATGGATTGAGGGGACACCTGAGGAGAAAGCACTCGTCAGGAAAATAGACCTTTGGTTGATGCCTAGTATTTGGGTTCTTTACCTTTTCTCTTATATGGTATGTTGGACCTACTGTCATCCTTCAAACTGCTCACGCTTGATCAGGATCGAAGCAACATTGGAAATGCGAGACTTGCTGGTATGGGACGTGACCTGGGCCTGACTGACTACCAATATTATCTCACTATCGTCGCCTTCTTCGCTGCTTACATTACTTTTGAGATTCCATCAAAATACGTCTGGATCTTTACTCTGCGGTCTGTTTACTGACTTTCTCATCATAGCATGATCCTCAGTCGCACCCGACCCTCAATCTATGTCTCAACACTAGTTGTTTTATGGGGGGCCGTAGCCGCTTCCATGGCTGCAGTTCAGACACCAACACAGCTGATTCTGATTCGATTCGTTCTTGGGGTCTTTGAGGCTGGATTTAGTGTAAGTCCTATTCCCCAGCAATGTTTTCCCCACTAATCTCAGAATCAGCCCGCAGTGCTCTTCATGATATCAACTTGGTACCGTAAGAGTGAACAGTAAGCTGGGCATTTATGGTACACTTGTTGCCAACGCTTACAATGACATAGTTCAAAGCGCTTTCTATGCTATCTGAGCGCTGGAATTCTCTCTGGCGCTTTTGGTGGCATCATTGCAGGAGCAATTAGTGCTGGTCTCGATGGCACCCATGGTATTGCTGGATGGCGATGGCTCTTCATCGTTGAGGGCATTCTAACCGTAAGCGTCGGGCTCATGGCCCCATTCTTCCTTCTGGACTATCCAACGAATTGTCGCAAATTCACCCCTGCCGAGCGAGAAATCGCGTGCGCACGACTCAGAGCCGATAATATCAGTCATACGGCAGAAAATGGCCGCGTAGGTCATTGGCGGACGCTATGGAATTGCATTATGAGCTGGAGGATTTGGCTGCTCGCAATTCCTTACATGAGTGTCATTGGAGCCTTTAGCTTCTCTTACTTCTACCCGATGTTAGTGAAAGGCCTGGGCTACACGGATGTCACTGCACAGTGCGTAAATGAATACCCAGATCTTATTCTATGTCCCAGCTAACCTTCCCTTGCAGGTTCATGACGGCGCCGCTCTACGTGGTTGCCTTCGTCGTTGCTTTGCCTACTGCGGTCCTCGTGGATAAAGCTCCAGCGTATCGCGGTCTTGTCTGCTGCGGATTACTTTGCTTTGGTTCACTCTTTGCCGGACTCGCAGCAGGAATCCTTGCTTATACTCCGCGATACGTTTTCCTCTGCTTCATCACAGCGGCGGTGTGGACCACTTCACCAGTCGCACTGGGTTTTGCGTCGGACATTCTGTCAAACATTGACCCCGAGCAGAGAGCTGTTGCTCTTGCTCTGATCAATTCAATGGCAAACTCAGCGACTATTTACGCTTCTCTGCTGTATCCTTCGACTGATGCGCCGGCGTACTTGAAAGGCTTCGTGACATGGACTGTCCTGTTAGCTTTTGGTGCCACCCTTTATGTCGTGGCTTGGGTCCTTTTCCGAAGACATCCAGTCAGGAAAATCGTTTGAGACGGGACTCACCACGTGGCAAAAGTAGTCAGGCCTGTCGCTGAGGACGACACTCAAAATGAGATGATACGTCCCCCCCCCCCCCGGGGGACGTATC
>NW_027042542.1:0-34737 GCF_035927105.1 Exophiala bonariae | reverse complement strand
CTCCCCGTTAAGGAACTACCTTGAACGTAACAGGCTTGGCGTGGCCAAGCAGGTTCGATTCATAACATATATATACGACTATAAATAACGTCTAGTATAAAGCTTTTAATTTATACTTAGTAGTTCTTTATTTATTTATATTACTATATATTTCTTATATTTCTACTATAAACTCTATCTATATAAAGATCGTTATAGTAGAGACTTAAGTAGATTTACTATTATTTAAGCGATTATTTAGAATTAGTTTAAATTAATTTAAAGCGAATTTATATAGAAATAATCTCGCGTAAATAACTTTAGCTATATCTTTAATCAACTTTCGTCTATTAAATAGAAAGTTAAGTTATAACTAGATAATATAGACTTTAAACTTATATCTATTACTATAGAATAGATTAGATTTAGCGATATTCCTATCGTTATTAGTATCGCTAGTACTTAGTATATTAGCTCGCGATTTATCTCGCGAAGTACTAGATTCTTCTTAAATAAATATAGTATCGCTTAAAGCTAGCTTCTTAAATAGTTTAATTAAAGAGATTAATAAGGGGACTCTTAACTAATTTAATAGGAATAGAACTCTTAAAGAAGGCGTAAGTTCTTTACTAGAGTCGAAATCTAATAATTCTTCGTTAAGATTAGGATTTATTATATATATATACTTATCTTAAGAGTAGTTAATATATTACGAACTACTAAGAGCGTAATAGTTCTTAGACTTAAACGTAATTAGATTTCGCGAATAGAAGTATAGATACTTACGAATAGATATAAAAGAGGTAAGAGCTTAGGGTTTAATAGGTTTAGATATAGTAGTAAGATAATTATTAACTACGAGAAGTCTATAAAATGTTAGTATAATAATCGTAGCTATATACTCATAAGATCTCTCTACTCTCCTACTCTATTCGCTCTATTACTCTCTAGGAGAGTAACTAGGGCGTTAGAGTATCGAAGTACGTCACGTGCCTTAGCCTTGTGCGTTGAGGACTTCCGTTATATTATAGCCTTCTCGCCCGACCTATCTCTTCTAGCGAGTCGTTATATAGATTAAGTGTTAACCTATAATAGTAGGTCGAGCGAGAAGACTATAATATAATGAGAGTTCCTAACACATAAGACTAAGGCACGTAATGTACTTCGATACTCTAGTACTCTAGTTAATCTCTAATAGAGCAATAGGACGAATAGAGTAGGGGAGTAGAGAGATCTTATAAGTATATAGCTATAGTTATTACACCAATATTTTATAGACTTCTCGTAGTTAATAATTATCTTACTACTATACCTAAATCTATTAAACCCTAAGCCCTTACACCTTTCATATCTATTCGCAAGTACCTATATTTTCGTCTACGAAACCTAACTACGTCTAAGTCCAAGAACCCTTACGCCCTTAGTAGTTCGTAACACTATTAACTCGACTCGTAAGTAGCCTTTATAAAATGGTATACTGTTAGTAGCGCTTTAAATCGATAAGATAATCTTTAGTATAAATAGAGGCGGTTAAGGGCAACAACTTAAGATTTAACTTCTACTATTACTATAAAATGTCTCTAAGATGGTGCTCTGTCGATACGACAATATTCTAAGTATGTAACGTATAATGACATCGGCCTATGCAATTTTATTCCTCTGTTCTACTAAATGGAGACAGCTTTCAATACTACATCCCTAGCAATTCCATCCATTATGTTTGCGCTAAGATGTGATTTCTACGGTATACGCTACAGTTTGCTTCTCTTTTAGTTGGATTGGCATCTTGAAGCCGAGTAACAGGTTCCTTGCCGGAATGTATGTCAATCTCTTCCAAAGCTAAAACAGTCGTCTATCAAGAATTAGCATGGAGGTTCGGTATATATCGCGTTATATATTACCTATAGTAGGCGAAAGTAGAAATAGACGAGATGCACACGACCTAGGCAAATGAATACCAAGTAGTATTTCCAGCCAACGCTCAAGTGGGTAGTTGGTGCCAGTTGAAGCTAGAGGAGATCTGCGAGCGTAACTCCTGCGACGGCGATAGTATTTCCTAGCATCCGAAGGTGAGGGGCAAAGGTCTTCGCAGCTATAATTTAGTAGTATAGATCGATGAATATACTGTGGCTACTAGAGTTGATTAGTTTCGCAATGGTTGCGCGATGTGTCGAAGCTTAAGACTTCCCATGTTACAAAGAAAAAGAGAAAACTGACCGAAAGTGTAGCCTATCTACTGGTTGGGGATTCTAAATCTTGTTCCACCAGATCTATCGCCACTACTAAGAATGAAATATTCGAAACGAATCCGACTATTTTTCGATGTTAGCGTGACTTATAGTTTATATCAAAGCTATTTGTAGCTTACGTAGAATCTTTCGTCGATCGAACCGATCAGAGATCACTGCTTCGAAGAGATTTACAATTATTGCCTAAGTATTGCCCAAGTGTTGTATCCGGCATTCAGTAGTAGAGCTCACCAATTGTTCAGCTCGAGTGATGCATAGAGTAGTGCGTTGGAGTTGCTAATGGCTAGGATACCGGTATTCTAACTCTCGATTGTCGTTATCAAGGCAATATTTAGCCGCTTTCGATACGTTCTCTTCGTGATGATTTACTATCTTCCCTATCATTTCTTTACTTATTGTCATCGGCGATTTAAGATCGATTCACTAATAGTTCCTAATGTGCGAAACTATCTTGAGGATTGTTGGGGTCGTGATGTAACAAAGCACTTCCACGGCTTCGTCTTCCCTTTCCCTTGTGACCAGCCAGCGAGGACTTTCAGGAATGATGAATATACCAGCAAGAAGCAGGACCGCCCAGATGATTATAATGGTATTTGGGAAGCGCCATTCGAAAGAAGTTTCTACTGGGGCCTAAAAGCAGGCGAACCTAAGAGATGATGAGTATTGAACTAGAGGGGTAGTGGAGTCAAGCGTACTCGATCCAATTTGCTAAAAAACAGCCTAGCGTACTATTAGAGACCTTCTTCCCCCCTACCAGCCACTCGCCACCGGAACGCATCGTCCCACCGAAGTAGATCCCATGGGAACTAATCACGAAACAAGAAATCACGAAGACACTCCAGCGAATAAAGAAATGCACCGCTCCAGATGAGAACGGTATACCAACGTTAGTATGGTTCCAAATTTAGCCCTACATATCATCGATTGTAAGCGCCATCTTCACCGCGTCCATCGACCTTAGTCATTACCCACAGCAATGGAAAGCCGCAAAGATAGTAGTTCTCCGGAAACTAGGGAAATCAGACTACACATTCCCTACGGTATACCGCCCAATCTCTCTTTTAAACACCCTTAGTAAGCTACTAGCGGCGGTAGTCGCTCGACGCCTCTCCGATTATACGGAAACGTATAAACTGCTTCCAGACACTCAGTTTGGAGGCCGTCCAGGTCGGACGACAGAGCAAGCTCTCCTGGTACTAGTAAATGCGATCGATCAAGTATGGCTAAGAGGTAAAGTGGTCACATTTCTTTAGCCCCTCGATCGACGCATCCTCTGTTTGTTACGTCTCCCTACACGACTCCGTGAAGCTACCTTTGAATCGTGAGCGCTTTTGCCGAATTTAGACTTGATCTTCGTAATAGAGCGTAGTATTAGTCACTGGAACTAAATAATATTGTTTCCTCCCTACGCTATGCATAGTAGCGACTAGAGAACTCCACACCAATCTTACGGCTAATGTCGAAGATTTCTGCCGCCGTCCTTGGTAAAAACAATCAGTGACCAGTTCTAGTCTCTAAATCGAGAAGGGTAACATATGCATAGAAGTTGCTGGTAGGTAATTCATTAAAGAGTGGGAGATAGATGGATTTACTCCTGGATAGTACGTTAGACAAAAGATCTAGTATCATTATAGTGAAAAGCGTGTTTAATAGTGTCGCTGCTAGATCTGTAATCATAAATGATATGGGCGCCTGGTCTCCCTGAAAATCTAAGCGCGTTCGCCATTTGGGCAAGTAATGAGTTGTCCATCTCTGAGGTCCTATAACTCTCGTCCCTATGTATATTCTTTCCGCTAATCTCTATCCCGTCCTGTAGATATAGAAGAATCTGGGCGGCATTTTTATGGAGTCTTTCTCTGCAAGGAATATGGTGTATCGATGTTCAAGAATGTCGTCCTTCCATGAGATATTCTCAGACTAGAAGAATGTCGGGGGGAGGGTGTGGGTAACCCCTATATCCTTGGAGCCGAAATACCACAGTAGCCATTTATTGGCGAATCTCGGTCGTCGGGCGGTCTGCTAGGAATGTTAGCCTTCGCATAGTAGTTGTCGACGAAAAATTAGAGAACAACTTTCGCGAATACTCTACGAATGGATCCTCTAAGTTGCGTGTCAGACGAATTCTAACAACCCCTAGTGGTGTTGCGCGTATGCTGACGTAAGGCTGTGCCTGCACGATGACGTGCCGAGGGCAACACTAAGCACCATTCTTGCGGTTGCTAGTCCCCGAATAGGGTAATAGGGTTTATGGGAGTTCCACTCGACGCTATAGAAAGCTGATCAGGGAACTTAGGGTAGCATACTAACGGCGAAAGAGGATAGATCTGCATCACCCATAGTCCGGCGCACTAGGCACGACCCTGATCCCGACAAAGTGACGCAAGAGAAGCTCTCTAGCCGTCAATGGCCTATTAATGCCGGGCGATTTAAGAAGGGCGCACCACGGGTAGACGAGTTAAGCACTTGATACAAAAAATGCAGTGGTAAACGTCCAGTTGCCTCTATGCAAACGCTACGTTGGTTTGCGACCAATCAAAAACCTTTCGTATCTGCTACGTAGCACTGATAACCAATGCCGTCTGTTAAGACCGACATACTCGAAATTCACTACTATAATCTCGGCCCCAGTGATGGCTGGCCAGTTATTCTTTCGCATGGATTTCTATACTTCCCGGCTGTGTATAACGAAGTAACTCCGGTTCTCACCAGAGCGGGTGCGCGAGTAATTATACCATATCTACGAGGCTATGGTCCTACCCGTTTTCTGTCGAAAGACACAAAACGAAGTAGCCAGCAAGCAGCGCTCGCTAGTGACTTGATCGCGTTCTTGGACGCCCTCTAGGTACAGAGAGCGGTTCTGGTAGGGTTTGACTGGGGTGGATTGGCATCTTGCACAGCTGCAGCTCTCTTCCCTGAACGAGTGTCTGGATTGGTCTGCTCTGGAGGATATAACGTGCTTGATATCGAAGCGGGAAAGCATGCTTGTGAACCAGAGCTGGAGAAGAATATGTAGTATCAATATCTATTCCAATACGAGCGCGGTGGAGAATGCTTGAGACTGTATAGGCAAAACATTACTAGGATGCTATGGAAATAGTGGTCCCCTAATTGGACGTTCAGGGAAGACCTTTTCGAATTTGCTAACGAGGCCTTTAACAACGATGATTTTGTGGGGATTATAACGAGCCATTATAGGTATGCCTTTGGTGCCACGAATACGGATCCAAGGTACAAAGAGCTCGAGGACCGACTGCTTACGAAGCCGAAGGTCTAGGTACCAGTAATTACGGTTAACGGGATACAAGATCCTTTAAAGCCAGGAGGCACTAAAAAGTAGAGCCAGGGGATGTTTTTGGCGAAATATAAACACTAGAAGCTTCAGATTAGGCACAATTTTCCTATGGAGGCGCCATAAGAGTTTGCTAAGGCAGTGTTGACAGTCAGGTAATGGTCTGATACTATAGGTGACTGAGCCTGCCGCTAGTTAAGGTTACGTGCTTTTATATTCGGAGACAGGTTTCAAGACGAAGGGGTGGTTCTCGCAACTAAAATCTATTTCCAACCGATTAGTTATAAGTTCAACTAGATCTCGAGAACTCCAGATGAATTACGCAACTTACTGCGCGAGGTAGACATTAAGTTCTAATTTGTTAGGATGAGTCTAGAGCACCCTATCTCCCACGTACACCCAACTAGAACGACCAATAAATGTTAAGCACATTCTCACGAATTTTGGCCTCTAGGCGCGAACAAAGAGTATGGCGACTGCGACTGCGTATACGGAAATATCGGGGAATACGACACTACTCGGTACTCAAAATACCGGGAGATGCCACAGCACTAGCTTCCGGCGTACCAAGCATATACTCTTTCAAATGGCTCGCCCGACGATTTTATCTTGATACAAGCTACTCACGACCAAGAACCTATAAGGGGGCAAACCAGCCTACCCTAGAATTTGTTCTTTAACTTTCTGCGGCTTTCCATTCACCCCACCATTCCTAGGTGCGAGGTGGCTCATACCGTAAGCGGCTCAGCCTTTAGGTTCATTTAACCTTCAGGCCTCGCATCGAAAATTCAATCTACGCACGGGGCAGTCTAACTTAATGTTAGCCACGTTAGGTATGGATGATCTTCGTAGGTGGCTCATCGAGGTGAGGCAGGCAGACTATACTCGCAAAACTCAGCTCGATGATTTGTTTCAAAAGTTGGATGACATGCAAAAGACCATGGACAGAAACGCATTTATCATGGTGCTAATAGACGGCGACTGCACGCTTATACACGACCCTCCCACGTCCTATTTATTAATCCTGCATATCCCACTACTTGTGTTTTAATAAGGCTGACTTCTCGCAAAGTTCTTAAATGAACTCGTTAAGGAAGGTATTGCTAGTGGCGACGAAGCTACTAGTAAAAGGTATGAGGCTCACCAAAAGAGGGTCCAGCTCAGACGACACGAGGTCGCGAAGCTCGGATTCTGTAGATAGCACCACTCGAACAATCAGTTATTATAGTTTGCAGGCCTACCCGAATAACCTACAACTAGAATAGTAGCCAGCTTATAATTTCTTGGCGTGCACGGGCCATAAGCGCCTACGAATAGTACTATGGCCCGTACACCGCCAAGATACTCGTTGGCTAACTTCGGACACTAAAATAAACCTATCACACCCTATTTTATACTTAATATTATCGTCGCCCTATCTCGAATTGACCCAATATCCGATCTTATCGCAAAACTTACCGGTGTAGAAGTGGCTCTAAACGATATTAAGTTATCTCTCAATCTTCGTGTCGGTAACCTAACTAGTTTCCTGAAAGACTAAACGTACTACGAAGAGCCGAAGTGGGCTTCTACTTTACGAGACGTGATATCTCGTTGTTCATCGGAGATTCAATATGTTCGAGAATAACTCTAGAGTGATTTAAATTTCTATAGCACCTATAAATAGATTGAAGGGTTTAATACGTAATATACCACTACGCACGCCTATTTATATTGCTAAAAGGCGTCCTATACTAAAGCAAAGTAATGTGAATATCAAATTATTACGACTCCGGACACCTAGAGGAGAACAATATCTTCCTCGAGACGAACTGGAGTCCTTAAATAATAAGAAGGAAATACCGATATTCGTATAGAATTCGCGAGAGATAACTATTCCCCCTGTCTTCCCGCGACACTTATATCACCCACTTTCGACGCGATCCCCAATCGGTTTGAGTATAGTATCGTGGTCTTGATACCTTTCACGTCCTAATATCGTGATGCTATACTACTTCTCTCCTAAGCTGAAAAGCTCGGTGCGCGAAAGACCGGCGTGTTTAAGTTTGTGCTGCCGGAAGGTCTTGAGCTAGATATAGCGGCCTCGAGGAATGGAGCAACGCAGGTCTCGAAATTTGGGTCTTCTCTCGCCTCGAACGGGTATCTGCACATATTACGTACCGAGCACACGGAGGTGCTCGAGATGAGCGATTCCCCGAATGGTACGGGCAAACCTGTCGAACCTGGTGAATTGGCAGAGATCCTAGAGCAATTGGCTCCGCTGTTTGTGCCCTAGCCAATGCCGCTAGATCTTCTCGAACGTTTAAGTTGACTGCTATGTCTGGGAATATACTTCTGTCTAGCTCCAACCTCAACGGAGTTATGGCCAGTAAAAGTGTAATGGAAAGTGAGAATCTTCTGTTGTGTTTAGAACCACCATTGAATAATTAAGTCCTGCGGTATGGTGTACAGCTTCTTGGGCATATCAGTTCGGAAGCTGGGCGAACCGGGTTTTGGATATGTGGAGGTTCAGTAGAAAGAATGGGCTTTTTGGAAGATAGACTCACCTTATCGAGCATCACTTGATAGCGCGCACGTAGGGCACACTCTTTCCACTTCAGCCTTGGGTGTAACTTATCAACAACTTCATTGCTCAGGGGGTTAGAATGTGCTAGCGCAGAAGTCTCAGATGTTGCCGCCGTTTGAGATGGTGGCGAACCCGCCAAAATCGTGGTCAAGACTAAATCATCTTTCAAAGGCATATAGTAAGACTTGAATGCGGTGGACACCGAGAAAGGACATTTTTCGCGACAACTTGACTCTGCGCTTGGTGCCAGCTTGCTCAAAGTGTTATAAGACTCTCGGGTAGTCATGTAGACCAGAAAGGGTCGTTCTTGGTTGAAACTCCATCCCGTCCTGGGGTGTTCGCATGCTGTCGTTAAATTACCGGCACTGTGTCAACGTCTGTTACAGTATAGTTCGGACTCACTTACCTGAGTAGTTAGAAACAATTTACAGCGTTGTAGTGGTGTGCAGTCATAAAATGTGTGGGTAGTCAGGTTGAGGTGGCCCACTCGCTTATCATCTACTTTATCTTTAATGTTAATCAATATATTAATATTAACTTAAGGAAAAATAAGAAGTTTAATAATAAATGAACTACTAGATTAAATGTTACCCAAAGTCGCATCAACGTCACGGGATCACAGTGAGGAAGTGAGCAAACAAATAGGGTTGCTTAAATTCAGTGTTAGATATATTTGTACAAAAGGGTATCTACTAGATCGAGAATCTTAATCTTTGAACTGTCTCCGGCTTAGACATCTCTGTAAGAAATCTAGTAAGTATTCCTAAGCAAAGTCTCTTTTCTACTGCGACTTCAACACTCTAGTCGTGAAATCTCCCAAAGATCAGTTGAACTACACACGTTTTTAACTGCTGCTTCATCCTGGTCACTTACTTATTGGTCAACAGGCAACCAACCAAACCAACAACCATGAATCTTTGTTTCTGCTCTCCGACGTGAGCCTGTTTCAAGCTTATGGATGAGTATTTAGCTCAGCAACGGCCAACCTTCCCGTTATATGCAATTCCATATGGCCATCAATCAGCGACAAGACCATCTCGATTCCCCATTCAATGCCACTCGCCCAGACGCTCTTGGGGACAGGGTTGACTGGCGACATATCCGAACATCGCTAATTGAACGATGCTTCGTCAGCCGACGCGAGTCCTGTCAGGGTGTTGAATGCCCTCCATTGCTAATTCGCCGCCCATGAATAACTGCCATGCCGAACTAGGGAGGTAATCTGGTGCGTTTGATGCTGAAGAGATGCCATTTTCGTTGCCGTCGCGTAAATCTACTTCGTCCACGTCAGTATTCGTAGCGGCTCCGTAATCCAACGATAGATGTGGTGAGCCTGCTCCAGCACGGAAACCCGATGTCATTGGCAAGCACTGTGGGACATGATGCTTCCAAGTTGAACAAGGGTCGAGACAATCCCTCCCCATTTCCGCCCGCCAGCTTAGGTCGGCGGCTCCCTGGGCGGTCACAAGAAGCGGATCGGCGTTTTGAGGGGTGAACAGCCAGTTTTGCGTTGAAGGAGCATCTCTCGGGAGAGGAAAACGATTGAATCTTGCACCCAAACTTTTTTTGAGAGCCTCGTGAAGTTCGTGATCCGCCGCCTGGGTACCGGTGAGAAGGAGATAATCTACTCTGTTCTGGAGAGTCTCCGATGCCATGTCTCTAAGAATTTCCATAGTCTTGTTCCAGAAGTCGGATGATGCTGTTGGTAAGACTGTTGGCTTTTCTTCCACATTGACATTACCGTGAACCCCATAATGTGCGGCATCCTTGGGGACTGTTTGCACATAAAAAACCCCTCCGTTGTTCCATTCTTCGGGTTTAGTAACCTCATATAGAACGATGGTAATCGCAAACTCGGTGTAATCGACGTACAAGACCATTTCCTTCCCACGGGGCGAGAGTTCGGAGCATAAATCCCTAAGCATCGGACATCTACACAGTCGGACACGGTATCCGGCGGCCGTTGCGAAATGGCCACTGGTCAGTTGAAAACTTCGAGATGGATTGAAACCGGCTTCTAGGACGGCGTCTCTTAGGCTATCTCGATCCTTCTTGCCGAAGAAGACAGGATGCGCAACGCCCAACATGGTGATTGGATATGAGAGGGACTTTTCGACTTCTTCTCGAAGCTGTTGTCCCATGGACTTGAAGACTGTTAATGCCATTGTCGTTGATATTGACGACTGAATTTGTTTTAGTGACTGCGGAGCCTCCCCACGAGAACCTCTCCAAAGAGTATAATCGTCTTAAGGTATCGATTGCTGACTCACCGACGGGAGAACGACTTCCAAATCTTGATCCCGAGAGCTGCGCAGGATCTCGAGCATGGTCGATACATATTCCAAGTCACCCGGGATTTCCGCCAAGTGCTCAACCGTACCATTTGCCCATTTCAAAACCGCGCGCCTATAGAAGTGACACGAGTATTTTAGCAACTAAGTAGTCGTAAAGACAGAAAGTAAGATTACTGCAGCTGGTGTAAGTGAAAGCGTACCCGTAAGTCGGACCAAAATCAAGCCCAATGGCAGGTTGCTCAAATATCTCCGTTGGCCAGCAATGTTCACATAGCCGACTAGCGGAGACCAACGCTAGGGTGAGGCAGGAAGATATTAGTAGTATCATATTGACCGCAAACAGTGTTTGAACAGGACGTCCGAAGCATGAAGAAAGAAATACCAAATCTCACGCGAGGAGGAGAGGTCGGAAGTTGGAGGGGCGGGAGTTGTCTGCACTATTGATATTCTTATCGATAAGCCGGCCGCTAGCGCTAAACCCTGTTAGGCCGAGCCGGGACACGAGGTGTTAGTACCAATGCCTCTACCGTAATGGGCAAACGGATGGCTCTTGGCAGAGATTCTACAGGGATTTCTCAGCAGCAATAAGTGCCTCATTCATAGGGATTCGGCCTTTCTAGCTTAAAGCACCACTCAATTTATAGGAAAGAGATTAGATAGTGCATCGTCAAAGAACGCCCCGAAATTCGTCAATGAGTCGCCAAGCGAGGACATTTTTGTCTTGGCGTCACTCCAACTTAAAACGCGCTTCTCGATTTAGATACACAAAGCAATCATTATGGCTCAATCAACGCGTTCCGGTAGAGTTCCAGTAAAGAAAGTAGTATGGGAGCAATCGCAAGTGCTCTCTTCTTCTATAAATGAAAAAACCCCCTAACAAAAAGTCCCCTAGTGATTCATGAATTGGCAGATATGCCCAATGCGCTATTTACTACACTAATACACAAGTCGATACTGACTGCTCTCGAAGCCCGTGTCGAATCTCAGCCTCATCGTCGACCTTAGTCTCTTCTTTCGCCGACTGAGCTACTCAAGTAGCTCGGAGGGCTCATTTATATGGCAAACTATATAGAGAGAAGCCGCCAGGACTACTGGAGTGTCTCGCATGGCGAAAGTCCTCATGGATTATACCGTTATATGTCAAGAAATCGCTGGGACTAGATCCATCGATACTTAACCTTTAACGCCTCACTACAGTAACTAACTAGAAGACTCCCTGGTGGGCTCTAATTGAGCCTATAGCAAGCCGAGTACGTGAGGCCTGCCAAAGTGCTGTCGACCATCAAAATGGATAGTTGTTGATGAGGCAATGGTTGCTTTTACAGTGCGATCTATGCACGTCGTGAATTCACCCTCAAAACCAATACCAAAAGGCTTCAAAATATAGGTTTTAGGCGCTATAGACGGCTATATCTGGTCCTGGCGCTGGCACTCCAAGGCGCAAGGTCCTGAATCGACGGATAAACGGCGTTGGTTTGAGCAAATGCCCGGTATGCCTAAGGTTCAACTTGCTGTTACTTATCAGGTGCCCAAGAGCCTCTGCGAGGAACTCCGTGATCACTGGCCAGGGCTAAATTACTTATTATTCCTTGACAACTTGTTCCTCACCGTGGAACTTCCGCATATATTACTCAAAATCGGGTTTGGCGTAATGGGTACAACACGCAAAACCCGTGAGAACTTCCCAGCCCGATTTATCACCGCAAACCCGTCAAATAAGCAATTTACTTACGGATCTTACTCTACGGAACTCCTGGACCATACCCTACGCTTTCTGTGGCAGGAAAACGTCTTGGTAATAGGTCTTACCACCGCATCTAGCATGAAGGAGGGCCCAGAGAATTACGTTGTCAAGACTCGTAGGAGACCATTAAATAACGTAGTCGGCGCAGCAGTCTTTGGCGATGAGTCGACTAAACAACTGCTATTACCTAAGGCAATTAACGCCTATAACTTAGTCGATTTGGCTGACTAAATGCGATCTAATTTTACGTGCCAGCGACGGAGGAAGTGGCGCCTATCGGCGTACTGACTTTTTTAACACTTACCTAACTAGTTTATACCTAATCCAGAGGTCCTACCAGCCTCCTAATGCGTTTTCGTCCCGTCATTCCCACTATAAATTTCGGAAGGAGTTAATTAGTGAGCTTTTCGCCTACAAAGACCCCTCTCCTCCACCACCAATTTCACCCGCCAGGACGTGATTTAGCAGTCGCCACTACTCTGTGAGGATGCCTACACGCAAATATTGCGTATTTAGCACTCAAAACGGTGGTGACTGCGTTGCCGGGGGTGATGTAGCCGTTATAAGGCGAAGTGTAGTACTCGGCGGGGTCATCGGTATTGCTCCTCCGGAAACCTCCCGTGTTCCGTCAAAAAAGGTCGGAACTGGATGTAGTCTTTGCAAGGTGCATCTTTGTATCAAATGGGGGTTGCTTTACAAGGTCTTATGTAATCATACATAGTAATTAGAGTGTAGGAAGCAGTTGAATTCCTGGGGTTACCGAAATGCAAATGGTTTTAGAATGAGCTGGGGTGGCGCTAAGACAAAAATGTCCTCGCTTGGCGACTCAAGGGATACATCCGCTGCAAAACACCTTGAAGAGAGGAAGAGAAGAAACTAGAATTGGGCCCCCACTGCCATTTCTTTCTAATGGTTCGAATCCCCCGCGTTTGTCTTCGCTAGACTTTACCTCAAGCGGCTTGCTAAATCTCAAAACCCTATGTGCCGCATCTTATGACGACATCGGCTCGACCGGTGAGGGTATGACTATTGGTTTGGTAGGAGCTTGCCAAATGCTTGAACGTTTCGACGCAATCTAGGGCACATGTGAACCGGCTGGACTCGGCCGGCGTGTAGCTGAACGTGGTTTTGATCGTGGCGCCCATCACCGGAGGGTCTAGAGCGGTCTCGTCTAAAGACAGGACAATTGCAACTACGCTCACAACCTGGGAGCAAAACTTGCCCGCTAGGTCGATGAACAGAGAGGGATCGGCCGCAGTGTTGCTTGGGAGACATTGAGGAGGAGCCGGAGGCGGTTCGTGGGCAGGAACCGGGGTGTTGTCTGGAATGTCGTCCGATCCGGCTTCGAGCCAAAGGGTCGTGTTGAAAGTACGAAACTCGGGATTCGGCTCGTCGTTTAAACTAGGATTTTCCTTCGGTCTAGGCGATACCTCAATTGAATCAATATCCTCCCACTCAGGTGGCTCAGGGTGTGACTATTGCTTTAGCTGCTCGCGGAAGTAAATGCTATTGACAAAGACGGCGTAACTATCAGCGTTAATCGTCGAGCCCTAAAATCCATCGATAGAGGAAATGGTGTCCGGCTGCTTTTGGTTGGTGCCAAAGAGGGAAGCCAATTTAGCCACCCTAGCAGGTCCTAGAGCAATGTCTTCGATGGTTGGCTTACTCACCAGATCATCGAGATGCATCAATTCATGCAGATAGGTCTCGCCACGGTTATGAACGAGATACTCTGGGTTCTGTGCTATTTCCTGGATGCTTCTAGCCAGAGACAAGACATCGTTCAAGCTTCGCTTCCCCGGTAACGTTCCCACCCCCGGAAGAGTGACGGATCTCCACATCCTCGGGCGAAAGACAATGGTATAGCCGGTGTGGAACCAGTAAGCATTCTTTCGAATATAACTGTAAGCGAAGGTGCCCACATCACACCCTCCAAGCCATGGGAGCGGTTTGTCGTCTGGAACGGGCGGAAACCCATCAGCACCTTTCTCCTCACACCATACATCAATCGAAGAGTCGGGCCAGATCCAATTGCGTCCATGAGCTGCCACGGCGCCTTTGAGATTCTCTGCCACCTGTGAGTATATGTCTGATATTCTTTGTTGATCTGGGAAAACCAGTGGATGAGTAGGACTGACGAGAGATACGGTCCACCATCCCAGGAGTGGTGGAGTCATTTCCCATGTACAAGTCGGCATCAGGTTGAAAGTTGCCGTTCGCCTGCCAATTCAACGCAGCATTTGACAGTTTGTTGGCGTCGTCCCACGCCTCCTTTTCTCTGTCCAATTAGCCTTCGCAGTTATGGAAGTACCTTTCGGCTTGTAGAGTGGCTGAGGTGGCGGGTGTCTCCTGCCTTTTTGAAGGGGATACCGAATTGATTGAAGACGAGGGATTCGGCAAGCCGAACCTGATATTGCAGATAGTGAGGAACACCGCAGTGATAGCCCAAAAGCCCATTATTCCTTCTAACCGCAGGATTTCAGGCAAGGGAGAAACAGAAGAGCAGAACGATAATACAGGTGTATGATAGATAAGATTTATGAACAGATAACTGTGTCGGTGATGACGATCTACTCCTGGGTCTGAAGAACATTAAATAGGTCTTCGAATGATTATAGATCCAAGATGTTACCGCCGAAGGTGAGTGGCCCTTTTGGGCACAATAAAGGTCGGCGGCTCTCAGTTGCCGACAAATCCAAATAGAGGAAATGAGATGGCTCTATGCCTATCCACTTCCAATCCCTTACCACAACCTTAACACAGCCTTCATGCGCAGTCACTATCATCCTCTGAACACGGATTGTTGGAATGATGTGGATCGTATCCACTCCTACTTAACGTAAGGCATAGAATGCCTAAGCCCTATAATAATCTCACCACTGCGGCTAGTTGAGGAAGTTAAGCCCGCCAAAGAGGATTAGCTATATAGTCAAGATATTTCAGTATCTGATAACGCGCGTAGTAAATTACAGTTCGAGGAGCGTAACAACTTTCTCAGACAACGTTCTAGAATAAACGGCTTTAAATATCCTTACTGTAAAGGATAGTAGAGTAATTGTAGAGGATACGCAGTTTCGAAGAAAGTAAGCGATAGAACATGCTGATGGTTGAGGGATTAAAATAGTTTCAAGATGCTCTGTAAGTTTAGGCTTTGCCCAAAAAAAAGAAATTTGGCGCAATTCTTGGAAAATTATAGGCACTCAACCTTTAAACAGCTATCTAGCTACCTGAAATATCAGCAGGAAGCTTGCCACTGGCATCTTCAAGATGTGGCTCCGGATCGACCACAAATCAATGGTAGGCGCGGTAGTTGGCTCAACCAGCTGGTTGCAGTATAGAAGACTAGGGGGATTTAAGGTGGGTTCTGCTGTGTCGAGCATCGGACTAAATACGCGAGATCTGTGCTGCACCTGAGTCAAGAGGGAGCTCGGCTATTAAGAGGTTCTCAGACTTATCGCCCTATCAGATCTCGACTTTAGGCGCGGCGCCGGAGTCTTCTGTATAGTAAATTGAACTGATGTTCTTCTAACGCCGTAAGACTGGCCTAAGCTCCGGCCGCGACCAACTCACTACAGAGAGTACCCCAAAATGGCCCTCTCGTCCTGTGCCGTGCCATCCCATAATCCGCACAATATGCAACCACAACACTGACCCCCGGGAGGGCGCTTCAGATGTGGTCGCAACCGGAAAAGGTTTCAGGTTAGCGCTAGTGTAATCCCACTGCATCTTAAGCGCCGGAACCCCTTGTACGCTGTCCACTTGTAAGACGTCCACCAAAAATGATGGACCATTCTTTGCTGCGGAACAATGAGTGGCTACCTATGCGGGCTCTAAAACCCTATATACATTGTCTGAAACACTATCTCTGCGGCGTTAACTGCGGCGCCTACAGTACTTATGATTATGGTCAGTAGACTATCGTCCAGCATCACTAGTGCCTAGATCTCAAGTGCAGTGGTGGTGGTACTTCAATTACACCTGACCTCTCCCGAGGGATATGCAGGGTCATACTACTAAGGTTGTCTCTCGACCTATCTCTTTGTGGTGACACTATCTTACATGTGCGAACTTAGTGCCTCGTTACGGCCTATGTTGTCCCTCGGCGTGGTCGCCGGCACCCTGGATCTGAATCTTTGGGATGCTTCCGCAAACTCGAGTATTGCATTCAGAACCTCTCGATTGATGTTGCCAATTGATAACTTTGCCTTGCCCGTTCCGAGGTCGCCCCCCGAGCATAGTTGCGATGCATTTAAATGCATCACCTACCTTGTTTCTTATTCTTTGACGCCGAACCTTGCTTTCTCGGACGTCTGAACCAAAGCTCAACTAGTGTCTCCCATGATGGTGGTTTCGCAATGCAGAAACGTCCGAAACAAGTACGCGAAATAACCGCAGCGGTCTCGTATACGGAGTACTACCATCCAAATACCGTCAGCGTTCCCCGTACTCCGTCAACCATGGAGCAGCAGATCGGACAAGTCGCAACAGCGGTTCTGCAATTTCAAGCAGGAGGTGGTAGTCTTGCTCTGGAGCTTGCTGGTGGTGAAACATCGGAAGATACAATTCAGGTCACTGGTCCGTCCTATGAGTATCCGAATTATTACACTGTGATTGAAGGAGATGGCTTTTTTGAGAAAGTTCGAGAAAAATATCCCGCTCAGTTCAATGAGACTCCTGAGTACGTAACTCAGGTGGGAGAAGGACCCTTTCTGGGTCTGAATTTGAGGATGGGCGGTGTAAGTGTTGGCGAATTTTCAGCAGAACTCGATACAGAGTCAGAGGCTAGATGACGAGAGCTAATGATAGAGTAATCTATACACTATGTAATATGACAAGAGTATTAGAGCACGTAGACCGGATGTAACAAGAATTGTGCAGGCTCAGCCTGACAGAACGCTCTGCCACAACACCCTGCATCTCGCAGGGCGAATCAGGACCTGCCACGTTCTGCAGGCGATATGAGAGAAAGCGCAATGACCAGACCAAGTACACATTCGTGCAACAGGTTCTGAGACGCGCAGTACTCGGTGACGACTTTGAGTCAATCAGCATTCAAGTGGCACCCACATTGAAATCACTGCCAAGCCCCGTCAATAGGCACTCGCGAGGGTTGAAGACCGACAAGGTCTAGCAGGGCCGCTGGCATGGGACTGTTCATTTAAACGATCGCAGCCAACGAGCGCAAAGCATGTGGCGTCTCCACGGAGCACCTTGTTGTCCATACAGATGAACATGTTGTGACTGTTCATGCGACCGCCCCCTGTGTATCAGAACCTGCAGGCCAGTTCCCCGTGATCTTCTGGCCATGTCACCTCGTTCTCAGCAGGAAACAGCACGACAAACAGCGGGTGCGTGTAGGGGTCAGAGCGACGCCCCTGATGGATGCCAGTTTCTTCGATTTGGACATTGGAGGATGCTGGCGAAGGAGCTACAGGTACAGAAGCGTTTAAGAGCAAAATTCACGAATTCGCGACAGTCTTGATTTCCGTGTCTTTCAACGACACCTACATAAGATATTTTCGCAACGACCTTGATCCCGTGTTTGGGTTTGAGGTGCCGCCTTTGAACTCTTCGCCACAGCTAGGTTGCTCATGCTCTTCAGAGTGTCAGGATGCTCGAGCCCTAACACCGTCTTCCTAAGCTCTAGTGTCCGTCTATACATCTTACCCGCCTCCTCGCACTTTCTCTGTTGCCGAAGCACTAGTGCAAGGTATTCATGCTGGCCAGTGTTGAGGGATGCTCCTCTCCAAGCACTTTCTCCTTCAGATCTAAACCGAAGCTGGCATTCGACCCAACGAAATCTAGACATAGATTAGCTCTTATTAGAAATGATGAATGATAGATAGTCAGCGACTCACACTCCACCCGCCTGCTGGGTCAGATGGTCCTTGATCTTCTCCCGATGATCACCCCAGCGTTGAAGTTGACGGTCATGGTCGACTATTCTTCTCCCTATATAAATTACGCATAGGGACGATCTAGTATGGCCTTTTCCGCATCTCCTGGGGTCCTTATCGAGCTGTAATAAATGGTTGGTGGCCCTCGAGCTGGCTATTGCGCTAGTGGTAAATTGCAGTACGGCGGATCATTACGCCGGAGCTTGGGGGTCTTGGCAGCAACAGGATCGGAATGTGTTGAGCCAACCTAATGCTTGAGCATTGATAACAATACATACATCTCCATCTCTGTTTGGAAAACCTTGTCGCTCCCTCTCAGAATTCGACCACATCTCGCCAGGACTGTGGTTAAGTCGCCCGCATTGACGCTCGGCGGCTTTAGAGACCTGGAGCCTCTCCGCCTAGCCTCAATTGTCGTATTAGTACCCCGCAAACTGTGACTCGACGCCTTTTTCCAAGTTTCCTCTCTCCTTTCGAAGGAATTCACAAAAGCCTCACCAAGCTTCTTGTCGAGCTTTGATCTCGCCTCTTCACCGAATACAATGCTCGGGTCTAAAAACAGCATGTCTGGCTGTGCGCCGCCGGTGGTGGTGGGAATGCGTCGGAATCGCCCAACCACGTTGCCATGTAAGACAAGAAAGTCACTCAGGTCATCCCACCTCTGCCTGAGGGCATTTCCGCGGCTCTGAGACACCCACGCGCGTGCTAGGTGGTTGGCATTGAACCTCGGAGGTCGAGAAGTAGCGTCTTGCCAATTTGGCACCCAGGACGGAAGTGACGCACCCAATTTATATGTCGGCAAAAGTTCCGCTGTCTGGGCCGCCTTGGTAGGTGTGTGGTTATTCGAAAAAGACTCTCCAGTGAACTGGAGCCAGAGTAATTAATTGCAATGAGTAGTTTGGCGGAGGCAGCACAACGAACAAAAGCCTCTGTTAAGATTAATAAATTTCCCTCCAAATAGCTCACTCCGTGAAATGTGGCTGTGTAAATCGAACTTGCAAACGTCTCGCTGTACGCCCAGTAAGAAGTGAGAGTGGCGGAGAATAGGGTGTGATTTATCTCAAAAATTGAGGGGCTGAGAAGCCAGAAAACACGAGGTGCCCAACAACGACACCTCCCCACCACACAAACACCCCAACTTTAAATCAGATGCAACGACTAGTGTGCCCAATAAGAGCCCCTTCCTAAAAATCTCTCTCTCAGGTAACCCTACGTTAACTACAACCGCGTATTTATGTAAAGCGCTCCTAAGCCTCAAAAGCCTCAACCTGATATCACCTACTCTCAGTTAGAGCATTGTACTAAGCTTCGAATAAGGACCTAGAATAGCGATGACGTCTTCGTACCGCTCAGCTGCTTCGCAAGCGACATATGGAGAAAACTAATGCGACAGAGCTACCCAACGGTGCAACGATGTTAACCAAGAATACCGCGATAGACTTCTCCAATATTCCTCGTAGCTTAATCCCTTCACGGACATGGTAGTATCTCAACAAGCAAGAGCCTGCTTGTCGCCTCTGTCAAAAAGATATATCAATAAGGCACGACCGGCATACAGAGGCAGCTTTTCATCAACACAAACACAAACTAAGCAACCATTTTCCAATACACCATCGCGACCAACGCCCTATCCTAAACCACTCAGTCAGATCTAAGACCTCCCAATATGCTTCTATTTCTATACTCTGCGGCCCTCTTGACGGCTCAACACCTGGCTGTCGCTCATCCTACCATGAGGCGCACCGATGTCAAAAATGGCACGCTTGCACAAGACATCTGGATTAACGGGGAGCAAGTACCCCGTGGAGGTCTCACTGCGACTGCCGGGAGATGTCTACCGTCAGATGATGTCATGCAGTGCGCTGAAAAGATCGCCGAAAGCTGGAACGTTGGCTCATCTTCAGCACCGGCTAGCCGATCGGTCAAGGTCCCTTGTACTATCAATGACCCTGCAAATGGCCATGTCGGAGCCTGCTACTTCAATGCAGATATTACTGTCGACTATTCAGGATGCAAAGTTTCCGATCCTGTCATCGTGAGCAAGAACCCATTGTTCTTCTGCAACACTGCTTGTAAGATCCTCATTATCCTCCCTTCCCTTGCCACCGTTTTGCAACGTAATACTAACCTATAGGTGCAGCTTGCCAGGAGCAATTCCAATTTACACACATTGAGACTGATACACACACCTATACATTCGATCTCAAGACCTCGGTGAAAGCGGGGGTAAACTTTGAATTTTTTGCAGCTGAAGTCGGTGTGGAAGCAGGATGGTCGAATGCTTGGTCGGAATCTTCCACCAACACTTCAACAGTCACCAGGACGTACAACATGAACGATGGTGACATGTGTGCGCCAACCAATATTCAGTACAAAGTTAACTGCGATGCTACAATCTCAGGATTTCCGCCCGCGCCGCAAAATTGGCCAAACACTATCTATGACAGCTACGGCAACTCTCTAGGGACGTATTGGGTTTGTGGTGACTACAGAATCGGAGGCGTTGATGAGATCTGCACTGCCCGCAATAACCCGACAACTCCTGTCTCTGTGGATTTAGGATCTGGCTCAAGTGATGGCAGTTCCTGGTCCATTGAAGGATGCATGTACTCATAGACTGACTAATGATTGAATTTCTGGGCATTGCAGGGTATCTTTCAGGCAGGCGAAAAACGGTACATACATAGATTTGCCATATAGTTCACGCTCCTTCTTATCCAAACTCTATACTTTGAGACCGTGCCTTCTTATCTCCCGGTACTAGTGAAATACCGCGTGGACCTATGTTGTGACATTCACCGGCCAGAGACACGTTGACCGTGAAAGGACCCCATCAAACTAGCAAGAAGTCACCTCCATGTCTCGAACTGCTCTCAGATCATCCGGCCAGGAGGCTCTAGACTATTGGCCAATCTTTGAAACTATACTCTCCGTGTTTCAGGTGGAGCTGGCTCTAGTCTGCTGGACATCTTTTGCTCCTTTTCACTGTCTGTCAAGTGGGATTGCTGTCTGAGATTGGTGATAGCAGATCGAGATCACCTAGCGCATTGGATGTCGAGCTGATTTGCATCCCAGAGGTCTCTTGTCAATACAGGTTCAAGAGAGCTGTCAATATTCGGAGGATACGGACGCGCAACCCAGCTCGTGAGATTCAAAGCCTAAGTCATCCATTGGAACCGTGGAAGGTGGTGATCAGGTGTGCATGACCTGAAGTATTCATGTGATGACCAGGTACTTGTGCTCCACTAGGAATTCCCGTTCTGGGTGCTCTACGGGCCTGTCAATAAGAAACTGATGGCGCTGATCGAACTTGATTGGATGTTCTTTCTGGGAGTGCAGGAATTTTGAATACCGGCCTCGCCAATCTCCGCCGTCGCGACCGAGATGTCCTTACCTTGGGAAAGAAGGAGCTCCATCACCGGGGAAACGCTGAAAGCTCACACGCCCTCTCCTCGATACCGAGAACCACGGGGCTCAGAGCAACAAGAAGTCACTCTCGGCCTGGATCAGGGCAGTCTAAAGACCCTAACACGGGCGTCCCGGTCGGTGATGAATCGACCGAGACTGAGAGTGGGCGTGATCCCAGAAGAGCATGGCAGCTTCCTTCTCCTGATCTCAACCCGATCGAAAAGGTATTTCATGAGTTGAAGGAGTGCTTACGCCATAATCGTGATATTGCGACCGAGTTTGAGGGACGATTCGAGGGTTTGATTCATCTAGGGCTAATGTTCGTTGGTCGTGAGGAGACGGCGAGTGCGTACTTTAGAGACAGTGGTTATTGATTAATCCACGTAATCAATGATTCATTAATCGATGAGGAATCATGATTAGTTGAGAGCAGAGAAAATGGCGTAGTAGTAGGTGCGCAATTCATCCTTTACTAAGGCCACTTGAAGGTATGTTTTTTACTAAGGAACTAATACTTTGACTATATATTTCGTGCTAATTAATAGCTCCCAACTCTCGCAAACATATTTCGCTGTAGCTCAGGCTATGAGGAAGAGCTCCAACCAAACCGCTTTATCGTAACACGTCTCGTCGTGGAGTAATTGGCGATACCCTTCTATCGGTTGTATACTTCATCATTTCCTGACGTTGTATTTTTGATAGTCATGTGACTTGCCAAGCCTTCGGCGTTTGTAATTTTGTGTAATAATACTAAGATTACGAATTTTAGTACGGAGCGCAGGCGTATTCGAAAATCACGTGTTAACTAGCGGTATATCTCGTAATCAAAAAAATGACCTCAATTCATAAGGATGAGAACTTCAAGATGATACAGCACCACCACTACCACTATCTACGGCCTGTAACTCTCTAATCCACTCCTTCAAATGCTTCTTCATCTTTTGCACGAAACTTATTGCCAGTTCTGCGGAATTTAGCGAAGCCGTTTGAAGGAATCGTGAAGACCATCCGAACGTTCATCCAGCGACGACTACTATACCCGGCTATACTCCCGAGAACGAAATGGATCGGGTTCTTGCCACTATCTACTGTTCTTCTTTAGATGACGTTGTTGGGCGTCAACTTTTTCGTGATATTTTACCAGGCACCCGAGGCCGACTTGAGAGCACGGCAGGCTGCACGGCGGCCATAGTCAACTTGACTCCCTTCTACCTAACGAGCCATTTGGCCAATGGCGCTGACGTGCTCAGTCTTTCCCTGTCGACTTTCCGAACGCTACAGAGATTCTTCGGTGTTATAATTGCCATATAAGCCTCCTTGTGCGTTAACATCTACTGCTGGTGTAGATAGAATCATTTTGTTTTCTTAGGAGCCGAGCTTTGTGCCATTCTTAGGAGATCGTCGCCGCATTATTCTTTTCTATGATCTTGATTTCCTCCTCAAGCGCCTGAAGCTTCTTATAAGCCTGCGAGGATGTTCGCGCGTATTTATCATTTTCCTCCTAAGCAAGGGACCGTTGGTTAGCTAGTAGCTTCTTCAGCTCTTTAATTCGTTCCTTTTGCCGGCCGAGCTTGCGGACTAGATTTTTATTTCGCTCTTAACTCTAGGGTGCCTCATTTAGAGCTCATCTCGTCGTGGTACAAGCTGGTTTACGTGTTCAGGCTCTTTATTCAAACTTTCGATCGCGGACCTAACAGGAGCGTTTAGCTTCACTTGCCTCTTGTTGAGAAGTGAGGAGCGTTCCTCCATAGCCACTAGATGCACGAAACGATAATTAAAGTAAGTTAATATAATAGAGACTAGTGTTTCAGTAAATACCTTTCTGCACAGCGGTATCGGGGTTGGAAGAAAGACTAAAGGTAAAGACCTAGTGGAATAAAGAGGGTGATTACTGATTTAAATATCTAAGCCTCTATTAGCAGCGGTTACGTTCGCGGCTAAAACTGGAGATGCCGTATAACGATAGAGGCAGCCGTCCCTCTTCTCTTCCTCACAATACACTAAGAGGGATTCTACCTAAATACTTAGGAGCAAGTCGTTACGTAGCCTCTAGCTAGGCTAGTAGCACCCTTGTTTCCCGAGGATACTCTAAATATTGCCTCCACCGAATCTGTAATGAGGGAAGAGGGACTAGTCACCTACATAAAAACGGATACCGCGGTCCCGTCTTAAGGAAGGTTGGTTGTTTCTTTCCCTTATATTTAGATCCAAGACAAGTCTCATTCACACTCACCAGTTCGTCCAGCAACTTGTGAGAAGTTAGGGTACCGCGAAACTTTAGCCTTAAACAACTGCTAAGTATAGTCATTAGCTTAATTTTAGTATACCTTTAGCTACTCCAGCGTCAACCTACGCATCGCTATCTCTAGTAACTGAAAATTTAGGTATAAAGCCCGACGGATATTTTCTTTTAATTTTTATCTACGCGAACCGAAAGTTATAAACAATAGATCCCTCGCAGCAAAAAGGTACTACGTTAAGAGGGTAGAGGAAAGATGTATCGATATAGTCTAGCTAGCGTCGTAGTATCGAGCAAGACATGTAGCCACTAAAATACTTCGTAAAAGTCTCGGGGCAATCTAACTATAGCTATAGTAAGTCTAGTGAGAGATAGAAGCGGCGAAAGTATCGAGAGACGTTTCGGATGGCCCTAGCGAAGGGCACATACCGAAAGTGCTAGGTACCTCTACCTAGAGAACATACACTACCTCAATCCGTCGCGCTAGGGTGAACTAACACCGTTCTTCATTCGACGAGATATATATTTAAGCTTCTTTAGCAGTTTAGAACAAGATGTTAACGATAGTGATCCCACTATAGTTCCTCCCTAGACACCCGTGGCGAGCTTATCACTTCCAAGTAGGTCACAAACACCCACCGGACCTTCTAGCGCCCTTGTAATCAGTGAAATCCATCGGAATACAGTCCTTACCTAAGAGGCTTCACGTCCCTACATAGTGAGTGTGTTAAATAGATCACGACACGGCCGATAACTATCTTTTCTCACTATTGGGAAACAAAGAGGCTTGAAGTTATAGAGAAGAATACTATACACCATAGGATAGTTTATAGTGTCAATCAACCCCGCAGCTATTAGTGGCCGCTAGCGAGAGCTTCCGAAGGCCATATATATAAATATACGATCGCTACGAATACGGGTTAGTTTATTAGAGAGTACCCGAGGTCATACCATTTTATATTGTAGGCAATATTACTTTTTAGAATAAGTAAGGATAAAGAGATCGTAGAAAGTGGTTCCTTTCAATGGGCGATAGATTTACGTGAATCTTAAAGCCTAATATAGATAAAAATAAAATACGCGGCTAACAAAGTGTCTAAAATCTTATTCTTTATAATAACTTACTATAAATAGTATTATACTCTTGTTACGAACCAGGTCACTTGAAGGGTCGCTAAGGGAGTTAAGGCGACCGTCCGAAGGAAGGAAGTTAGCCGATGGAGAACGAGGCTATATCATATGACTTGGTAAAGCTAGATCTCCTAGGATCTCAAGGATCTCGTAAATCTCGAGAGAGCCATAGGGAGTCGTGAGATCTAGGCTAAGCTACTAGCACTATATATATACGATTACTACTCTAGATAGGACTACTCGTAGTTAACTTCGTTAATAATCCTATACCTATATTTTAGAATAATCTAGAATTAAGTTCTCTTCGTTTATACTTTATCTTACTATCTCGTATTTATCTATTAAGGAAACCCCTTAGTTAGACACTATTCGTAGTTTCGATTATAATATTTTAACTATCTCTTAATTAATATAAGATGGGTAATCTAAATAGAAGTATTCGATCCCCTTCTCTAGTCGAATCTATTAAGGTAGGCCTAGATAGTACTAACTACGTCGAAGATCGCAATAAAGATAACCTAAAGATTAAATACTACTATAGGAATAGGGCTAAGTTAGGTATATTCTTCATCTAACTTAAGATATTATTTATTCTATAATATACTAAGTATACTACTAATTAGGAAAGGGTTCTCTATATAGTACTATATCTTAAGGGGTTAGTGTTTTATTAGTTTAAATCTATTATAGTAGACTACTTAATCTTATCTAGTAACTAAAAGAATGAGGAAACTAACGAGATATTCGCTAGCTTTAATATCTTTAAAGAAAAGATTAAATAAATCTTCGAAACTATAGGAGAAGAATAAATTATCGCGTAAAGAATTTACTAGCTTTAATAAATCGGTTTAGTTATATAATACTATATACTCTTTAAATATCTCGCTAGTAAGCTAGACTAGAATAATAATATATTTATAATATCCTTCTATATAGGACTTAAGAGCGATATTAAGAATAAAATAGATAAAGAATATCTAAGAGCCTATAAAGCTCTAGTAGATACTACAATCGAATAGGATAATTAGCTATTTAAGAGAAGGTTAGAAAGAGAGGGCCTATAAGGACAAATTATTAGAAGCTACTTTAAAAAGAGTTCTAATCGATAAAGCTATAGTAATTCGATAGATCTCGATCTAATAGAAGAAAGGCTAGTCTTTAAAGGTAAAAAGCGCTTCTAAAAGAAAGAGTCCTTTTCTAAAGAAAAGAAATAAAGAAAGAAAGATAACCTATACTATATATATAGAAAGCCTAGATATTGTATATATAACTACCGAAATAGCGCTTAAGAACTATATATAATAGAAATAAAGAGTGATAATAAGACCGACTTAGTAGGAAAAAAGGCTAATACTATTAGAAAGACTCGAATATCTATCAAAGAATAGAGTATAAAAGTACGAAAGGATTACTATATTACGAATAACTTAAAGGAGTTAGGCGAGTTAGAGAATAAATATCTTAGAGACGATATTTAGTAAAGTAAGAAGTGTTGCGAACTAGGTCACCATAAAGGTCAAGCCAAGCTCGATGCGGGGAACGCGATAGGCAAGTCTCCCGAGTCAGGCTGAGCTAGATAAGGCTGGATCACGTGACTACAGGTGATTAGGGGTGATCAGTATGCTTAGCAGGTAAGCAGCACTAATCACACTAATCACGCTAGCAGTATATATATACGCTTATTACCCTAGATAGGACTACTCGTAGTCAACTTCGTTAATAATCCTATACCTACATTTTAGGATACCTAAACGTATTGCCCTTTACTTCCCTGGTCTAATCTCTATACTCGCTCTATTAAGGAAACGCCTTGGTCAGACACTATTCGCAGTTTAGATCATAACACTTTAACTACCTCTTGATTAGTATTGAGATGTCGGACGTAGGATCCTCTCGAATCAAATCCCTAGCACTAAGCGCAAAACTATTGGGTAATCTTAGTAACGCTTTAAAGCTTAGTATGAACTCACACGACTCTAACGTCGAAATGATTGACACCCCTATGTCCGAAGGTATCATTACCTTTGGAAGTAAGGACGACGTTAAGGTCGAGGCCTTCTATGGAGATAGAGCTAAGCTTATCCCCTTCTTAACCCAACTTAAGGTGGTGTTTAAGCTTAACCCGGTTAAGTATAAGAAGGCTAATACTAAGGTTTTATATACTGCAATATAGCTTAAAGGCGTAGCCTAGTCCTAGTTCTAACTAATTCTCGTAGACTATATAGAGTTAGAGACTCCTAATAAGGACACCTAAGCTTGCTTTCACAACTTCGCTAAGTTTAAGGTATTAATCAAATAAGTCTTTGGAATCGTCAATGAAGCTAGGGCTACCGCTCGTACTATCTATACCCTACGATAGAAAGGATTAGCGGTATCTTGCTACTTCGAGTTCTAGAAGGTCGCTAAGGACCTTAGCTAGGAGGACGAAGATATGTTCGCGAAAATCTTCTACAACGAGCTTAAAGATTCGGTACGCTAGAAGATAATAGACCTTCCCACTACGTACAAAGGTATAGTGGATAAAGCTATTAAGATTGATAATCGCCTATACGAGTTAAACATTAAAAATCGAACTCTACGAGCCCCGACGGGCCGAGAGGGTTACAATAAATATAACCATTATAGTTATTAATTTTACGGTAGGAACAATCGCCGTTAAGACTACGAGAACCCTATAAATCTTAGTAATCTCAACGCGAACCGCGCCTTACGCGCTAATAGTCGCGAAAGGGGAGGTAGAGGACGACTAGAGGGCAGTGATCGAGAGAAGGAAAGACGAAGAAAGGAAGGCCTATACTTTAACTGTAAAAAGATCGGATATTGTGCACACGATTGCTAGAATAGCGCTCGAGAACTATATATAATGAATATAGAGGACGGCGATATAGATGGCTTAGTAGAATAAAAGGTCGACACTACTAATAGACTCAATAAACCTATCGAGGGTAAGGGTATAATAGTATAGAAGGATCGCTAAGAATCGAATAATTATAAAGGACTAGGCGAGTTAGAGGACAAATATCTCGAGAATAGAATCTAGTAGAGTAAGAAGCTTATCAAGATATTCACTAAAGAAAAGAAATATAGACGAAAGTTCGACTAGCTTCTAGGGGAAGAGAAAGCCTAAGAAGTCTAAACTAATACTCGACGAAGGGTAACGGAGTATACTAATATATCGTGATACTTCTATTACGAGGATAACTACTAAATCCACTTAGCTTTAAAGATCGAATATAAGTAGTTTCCTAATAACTATAGGGGAAGTATATACTCTCGTAACTATTATAAAGAAGATAGGGGCTAGGAAACCCTAGCTATAATAAACTAGAGTATAACTATTAATGAAGAAACTATATGGGATAAAGAATAGGACTAGAAGGAGTTGTAAACTAACTATTAGCGATTCGAGAAAAACGATTTTAAGTACAATTCGAGGGAAGTATAATAAGAAAAGGTTATCGTTATAATTCGAAAATGTATAGACTAGTTCTACGCCAATAAAGAAAACGAACACACCTATAATGTGGTAGGAGGAGAGGCGTGCGAGGCTATCTTTAAAGGAAAACCTAAGCCCTACGCCTACTATAACCTATTAGTAATGGAAGAAGGATTCGAAGACGATATTATACTAAATACCTTGGATATCGTAATAGTACGAACCTACTATTGGGGATACGACTAAGGGGACTATAAAGGAGTATAGTACGACCCTATAGGGAAACCTAAGAAAGATAAGATCTTAGTAATACTACGATGATGTAAGAAGGAAAAATGTTTCGGAGGAGGATATATGCACATACAATATACCCATTCTATAATCGACAAAATACCCTATTAGTTCGCATTCGGAAAAGAGCTTCCGAGGAACTCTTAGGAATTACAATGGTGGATAAATGAGTACGTTAAGACATAAGAAGAAGGATCGAAACCGTTTAGACTTGCTAACACACTAACATCGCTCTAGGGACTAGTAGAGGAAGTGGAGGACAAGGTTCAAGACTAGTTACGAAAAGACTTAGAAGATTACTCGGAAAAAGGATTAGAGGAAGAAGACTACGAAGTAGTTATATTAAAAAACTACCTTATGATCTTTAATACTACTCGATACTAGGTAAGTCGCGTAAACGGAAAAGATAAGCTAACCTTCGACCTCATAGGGTCGAAACAAATAGAAACACGACCGGTTAGTATTGAGGGATACTATAAGAGGAATTGTAAGATAGTCGAGTTCTATCACTCCTACGATATAGTAGGAGGAGTCGTTGTTAAATATAATCCCCTCTTATAGACTATAGGAGAATTACCCGCAAAGCTAATCTCCTTAGACGATAATGAAGAGGAGTAGGAGGAAGTGAAGCCGTTAGACGATAAATTAGATAACGATTTTATAGTCTCGATCGGAGAAGTAAAGCTATATGTAGTAAACACTATAAGACACTAGATTAAAATTGTTATAAACTATTGGAAATATAAAGAATGCGAAGGATGCGCATATAATTAAGAATAGTATATACACACGATATATAACCCCGACGTAATACTATAGTAATTAGTTAACTCGACTAGTCTCTCTTTCTATATCGATTACGACTATCTAGAAGGGCGAACGATATACGCGCACCTAAGGGTAGGAAGTAGTAAAGTAATCAACGTACAAGTTAAGGTAGAAGAAGTAGAGTAACTATAGGGGACGCCGAAACCAACTATAAGGAATCTTATATCGATAGTGGAGAAATCAAAAGACGTTCCTTATATCGATAGTGGAGAAATCAAAAGACGTTCCTTATATCGATAGTAGGGCGGAAAAATCGTATATCTACAAATATTTTATATATGCCTACTAGTTATGCTCAATGCATTTCCAACTACACTAGCATATTTGGAATATTAGCCCTAATAAGCTCGACCGACCAATTGCACGAGAACGATACGAAACTTACAAAATATGCATAGATAGGGTATACAAGTATCATTATGGATAGTATATATACTCAAAAAACTACAACAAAATGGCAAAGTAAGGCTACGTCATTTAAAGCAAGAGCCTTAGAGCCTTTACATGACTAACGGAGGAAAAACGGAATATATGGTCCTTACGGCCGTTCTAGAAGGACTTTCGATAAGAGTTATATTAGACTTCGAAGTAAACGGGAATTATGTGTCTATAAATATAGCACAACGCTTAAAGGATTACTAAGCTATAAAATATCACCTATATCGACTTACTATAGTAGACGAGTCGCTATCGGTATATAAGGACGACTGAGTAAGAAAGGAACTATAATAAGTCGAACTAAATATATAAGGACACTAGGAAAGGATAAACCTAGATATCACGTCTATTAAATATAATATTATATTAGGAATAGGGTGGCTAGAAGAGTACGACCTAAATATTAGCTAGAAAATAAGGATACTCGAATTTTCGAAGTGTAGTTACGAAATAGAAATAGGAGACCGATTATCTCCAAAGGTTCCCTTCGTAAGAGCGATATAGGTATAACTAGTAGGTAGGATATTAGCCTAAACTAATATCGAAGAGCTATCCCCAAAATATACGAAATATAAAGAGTTATTCCTAGAAAAGGAAGGTAAGGCGGCGCTTCCTAAACACTAGCTATAGGACTACAAGATTCCCATCAAACTAGGAGAAATACTTAATTATAAAGGATAGTTAAAGTCCCTCTCCCGAAAAGAAGAAACGTTTCTTAAAGAGTACATCGAGAAACTAGAAAGAAAAGGCTTTATACGACGAGCTATACTAAAGGTAGGAAATAACGATTTCGTCTTATACAATATACTCTTCGTCGAGAAAAAGATAGGAGAACTACGACTATATATTAACTATAGACCTACCAATAAAAAGACTATTAAGGACCATTATCCCATTTCTCGTTAGGACGAACTCTAGGATCGCCTTTAAGGCGCTATCTAGTTTACGGCGCTAGACGCTAGGGACGCCTATTATCTAATTAGAATAGCTATCGAGAAAGAATAGAAGACAGCTTTCCGAACTAGATAAGGGGTCTACGAATTCCTAGTTATACCTTTTGGACTTACGAACGCACTATCTACGTTCTAAGAATATATTAACGACGCTCTTAGGGAATATCTAGATAACTTCGTTATCGCCTATCTCGATAATATCCTAATATTCTCCAAGACCTATAAGGAACACGTAAAGCATATGAAGAAAGTATTATAGAAGCTAAAGGAACGCGAGATTCCTCTTAAGCTATCTAAATGCGAATTCTATAAAAATAGTATTAGCTTCCTAGGCTATATTGTGTTAAAGGATGGACTCGTATCGAACCCAAAGAAGGTCTAGGCTATCGACGAATAGCTAGAACTAATAATCATTAAAGAAATCTAGTTGTTTCTAGGCTTAATTAACTACTATTGGAAGTTTATACTAAACTTCTCGAGTATAGCTAAACCCTTAATAGTATTAACAAAGAAAGACATCATCTTCAATTTCGGCAAGATATATAAGGAAGCCTTTAAGGAGCTAAAGCGACGAATACTATTCGCCCCAATCTTACGTATATTCGATCCCAAAAGAGAAGCTACCGTAGAAATAGACGCTTCAAACAAAGCGATAGGCGGATGCCTAAAATAGAAAGATAATAAAAGGAAACTTTATTTAGTAGCATATTACTTAAGGAAGTTAATACCACTAGAGGCTAATTACGACGTATACGATAAAGAGCTACTCGTAATTATAGTATACTTCTAGACGTAGAGAGTATATTTGAAAGGATTAAAATACCTAGTATAGATATACTCTAACTACAAAAACCTACTCTATTGGATATCTACGAAGGAACTTAATAGGCGATAAGTGCGATGGGCCGAAATACTCGCCCGGTACGATTTCAAGATCACACATATACGGGGAACGGAGAATATTACGATCGACGCACTTAGTAGGCGAACAGACTATATGAAAGGGCTAGAACCCGAACTAGCGGCACTTCTAAAAAAGGATGGGGACTAGTTAACATATAGAAAACTAGAAATAAGAATGCTCGCAATAATGGAGGTAGAGCCAATAAAGGAACAAAAGAAGAAAATTATCGAGATAAGGTACGACGATAAGAGCGCTAGCCACCTAGGAATCGCCAAAACAATTAAGCTCATTATAAGGGATTTTTTGTGACTAGGACTTCGAAAAGATATAGAAGTATATATTAAGAACTACGACATTTATTATAAAGCTAAGTATATAAGACACAAACCCTATGGCCTACTATAGTTAGCGAAAAACGCTGAAGAACTATAGATAAGAATCGTAATGGATTTCATTGTTAAGCTACCACCATCCAAAGAACTAATGACGAGAACAATCTACGATAGTATACTTATAATAAACGATATACTTACGAAATATATATATCTACTACCATACAAAGAAGTATCAATAGCAAAAGACCTAGTATATACTATTATAAGAATAGTGTTCGTATAGTACGGAACACTAGAAGTTATCGTCACAGATAGAGATAAATTATTTAACTTACAATTTTAGCAATTACTAATAGACTTATTGGGAATAAAACATAAAATGTTAATATCCTATCACCTATAGATCGATAGATAAATAGAAAGGATAAATTAGACAATTAAACAATACTTACGATGCTATGTGGATTACTAACAAAGTAACTAGGTAGAATTACTGCCGATAGCCTAGTTTGCATTTAATAACAACGCTTTAGTAATAGGAATATCACCATTCTTCGCGAATTACGAGAGATACCCGAACTTCGAAAAAGAACCTTTAGAAATAAGACCAATAGTAGAAAGGGCTAAAATGAAAATAGGAGAATTACACAAACTACACGCGCTATTGAAAGAAAGGTTAGATAAAATATCCAAGAAAACGACAAGATTAGCGAACAAGAAAAGATCTAAGGGACTAGACTTCTAGGAGGGGGAGATAGTCTACATCAATATAAAAAATATTAAAACATAAAGATCGAGTAAAAAACTTAACCATACGAAGATTGGATTATATCGAGTCATTAAAGTCTTGGGACTAGTATCCTATAAACTATAGATACCCGAAGGAATAAACATTTATCTGGTCTTCCATAAATTATTACTAGAAAAAGCACTACCTAATGCAACTTCGGGACTAGTGTTGATCGACCTAGAAACATAAGAACCACTATATAACGTCGAAGGACTTATTGACTACAACCCTACAACCAAAAGATACCTAGTTAAATAGTTAGGATACGGCGATTCGGAAAACACATGGGAACCTAAGAGGAACTTACCAAAGGACCTAATCTAAGAATATTACTAGAAACAAAAACTAAATTCGAAACTCCCTAAATAGATGAAGATCGTAGAGTACGATCTATATGATTTTAGTATAGGGAGTTACGAGAATATAGATAAAACTAAGTGAACCTTCTCGCTAGCTAAGATACGAAGAGGTACTAGAAGCCGCAAGAAAGAAATTCCACCAAACATATGACGGACTAATTCCATGAGTTATCGGGCCAAAGGACGGTCGAGGGGGATAGGACTAGAAAAATCGGCCATAAAACTAGGCTCCAACTTAAACATCTGCTCTAGCTAAGTATTATCCAAACTAATAAAAATAGTGGAGAAAGCGATAGGGGGTGGATCGAGATAATTGATCTTATCTAAAGCGGTCGCTTCCCGAATTAACATCTTTTTCTACTTATCTAGCAAGATATTCGTATCGTAATGGAGCCGCTCCTTCTCCTTATGAGCTTTTGACACCTCTACCAACATTTTGGTATAAATACGGGCCGCCTCGGCCAATATCTCTTTAATTTCTTCTCCCTTGCGTCGAGCGGTCTCGGCTAAACGATTGCGCTAGGTAGTCAGCGCATCAAATTCCTCCGTAGAAAACATCCCATTACAATAAGACACCCCCTTCTTCACACAAGACGAGCACTTAGAATAACTATCGAGCATTAGGTAGATAGTGCCGGCGTTTTAGCAAGGAGTGCAACGACCCATATCTAATTTTGGGATTTCGAAAGATTTAATGCGAGCAACGAGGATTTGACGGCGTTAAGTGGAGGAGCGGACACTTTTAGAAGCACGAAACTAAGGCATAATTAGCTATGGGAAGGAAAGGGGGAATAGGTTAGGAAGGGAATAGCGCACCTTATATACGTCGAGACGACGAAATAGAAGGGAGGGGCGAGTGTTACGAACTAGGTCACTATGAAGGTCAAGCTAAGCTCGATGCGGGGAACGCGATAGGCAAGTCTCCCGAGTTAGGCTAAGCCAGATAAGGCTGGATCACGTGACTATAGGTGATTAGGGGTGATTAGTATACTTAGTAGGTGAGCAGCACTAATTACACTAATTACGCTAGTAGTATATATATACGCTCATTACCCTAGATAGGACTACTCGTAGTTAACTTCGTTAACAATCCTATACCTACATTTTAGGATACCTAAACGTATTGCCCTTTACTTCCCTAGTCCAATCTCTATACTCGCTCTATCAAGGAAACGCCTTAGTTAGACACTATTCGTAGTTTAGATTATAACACTTAAGAGTTTTATCTTATAATTAAATTCTATATTACTTATTCGCTAAATAAAAATATAAATAAATATTAGATCTTTCTTTTTAATAATAATAATAGTATCTTCTATCTTAAGCTTATATATCTTAGTATACTAGAATTATATTAATAATTTAAGTTACGAAATTATATCTAAAAATCTTATAATCTTATAAACTTAAATATTTAAAGATAATAGTAAAGATATTAATAGATTAAAAGTTAATCTTAATATTTTAATCTAATATTTTTTATAAATAAGTTTTCTAGTACTACTAGACTTTAATACTAGTTTTTTAATAATACGCTTAGAAAAAGTATAGAATTAAAGTTTATTATTTAAACTTTTATAAGATTATATCTCTTACTAAAACTCGAG
>NW_027042541.1:0-34817 GCF_035927105.1 Exophiala bonariae | reverse complement strand
CTTTAGCTTAGAATCCTAGTTATATGGTAGCTATACGAATCGTATGATTTATAGCAAAACCCTTACACTATACCTCTCTCACCCACTCCTTTAAATGCTTTTTTATCTTGCGCACGAAACCTAGAGCGATTTTTATACCCTTAAACTAGAGATTAGTGATCTTACGAATAGTACTAAAACTCCATCCATCCCCCGCCAAAATATCGCTAAACGATACGAATTTCTCGTGATTACGTAGATATTTAACATCTAACCAACTTAAATAAAGGATAAGATTATTATCATTATCTCCTACTCGAAATGGCGAACTCGATTAAGGCTCTTTTGGTGGTACAATCGTAGTACCAACTAATACTATTAGCGAACCATTTTATAGTGGAAACTCTTCTAATATTCCACTCTCTCTACTACTACCAACTCCTCTAGTATAATAATACTAGTAGTATATTGGCGTCGACATTACTAGTAAAGACATTACTCCTTTATCCTATAATTTATAGCGATCTCGTACCACTTTAGCGTCTCTAAGGACCTCTCCTAGAACCTTATCTATATTAGCTACGCCCTTCTTTATAAGGCTATTCCATTTCCTTATATTAGGTAAGAATAGAGCTAAATAGCTATAAAGATTCCCTACGTAGAGAGATCCTTTGTTAGGATAGCTAGTAATATGGTAAACCCACTTTATAGTGATTATAGTGAGTGAGTCTCCTAGGACCTTCTTTATAATAGCTTTATTAACATTACTAACGCGTTAACGCTAACTAGCACTTATTTTAGTAGATCCTCCTCCTCCTAAACGACGCGTTGGCGCCTCTACAACCCTCTCTACTAATATAGGTACTAGCGTAAGTGCCTTCCACTTAAAAACCGCCTTTCTAGAGACGTCTAAAAATCGAGGATCGAATGGCTTATTCTCGATAGTGCGCTCCTACTAGAACCTCTTAAAATTCTCATATTGCTTATTGGTGCTATAGTTAATCGTCTTAAGCACTTTATTCTTCCTCTTAACCGTTAATCGTACGCTAAAATAGTTAGGAATAAGCTCCTTATCATTACGAGAATATTTGTTAGCTATTTGTAGTCGAGTACTCGTTAAAAAGTTATCGATTTATAACTAATAGGCCGCCGCGATATCGGCGCTATACTATAATATCTTATCGATATGAGTGTTTATAGAAATCTCTATAGGATAGGTATTCTCGTCGTATTCTAGGGTTAGTGAGATATCCTATAATGATTTCGTAATTTTCCGCTTTTTACTAGCCCTTTTACTAACTACCTCTCTTTGCGTAGAGGGTCCTAGTAAGCCTAGGACCTTATTTAACGATTTATTATTATTACTAAGTTCCCACGATTTTATTTAGTTAGTATATAATAGCGCGACGCGTGCCAATTCACCTACACCAAAGTACTATTCTCGTGAAGTAAATATCGCGTTATCCTCCTCTTGCTACGCCTCCTCCGCCTTAATACTCGGTTATATAGGATCCTCCTCCTCCTTCTCATTATGTAACGATTTACCACTAGAAAGAGACTCTATAGGCGTTGCGGTGGTAGGAGTGGATCGGGAAGAGATATAGGTCAATTTAAGTCTTTTTAGTTAGTATTTTAGTGGACCTAGGATTAATCGTATAGGCTTTTTGGCGGTATTTACACGCGTAGGAGCTGATGATAAGGACTTCCTAGCATCATTACGACAGTTATTGATCCTCAACCTGTCGATTGAGGTGCTCCTCGCCGCAATACTCGAAAAAGTGGTGGTATTGTCACCCAATTCATTCCGCACCTCCTGGAGTCGCCGCGACGGCGTTTTGGTACGAGAAGGACGCGTTTCCATACTAAACAGAGAATTCTCTATCGATTATAAGCAACAACGACTAAATTTGATGAGGATTTGGCCCTGTACGAAGCAATCCTGTCTGCCTACCAAAAATGCCATATGGCGGTGTGATGCGGCGGCTAAACCACGGATATTTGCCTACTCGAAAATCACAATATAACAAGAATCTTAAGCCAAGGAAAGAAAAGAAGGAAGCTCGTCCTACCGCCGTACGTGTAGTAGAAGTAATCTCCGCTAGTAGTTTTACGGTCGTCAGAGGAACTATCGATAGAGTAATGTCACGTGATTCAGCCTTAGTGAGAGTCGCTGGTAGTCGACCAAGACTTCATACGGGTTCAACCCGTGACATCTATAAAAGGTAGAACGGGGCCTTTCTCGCTCGTATTAAAGGCGCTATACTACGAAGGACGAAAACGCCTTTACTATATTACCGCTTTTTATTACCCTCCGTCTTCCTAGGGACTATAAACAAGACGCCTCTTTAGGCGCTAGGGCCGATCACCAACAATAATTTCTAATAGTCGCGGCAAGCCGAGCCCCGACTGGTGTCGCACTATCCGCGCCTTAAGGCGCCTTGACCATTAAGCCTTACGGAGCTACGTGTACTTCCGGCTCGTGCGCAAAGGGTAAGCAGAGGGGGAGCAGGGGATGAGCCGGGGGTGAGCAGGGGGTGGGCAAGGGTGAGCACAAGGCGGCGTCACCCGGATCCCGATCGGGGTTGAGCTCGTGGCAGATTTAATTCGCCTTGGCACAACTGTTCGAACAAAGGGTCCTCAGGTTGAGGGACATTACGCCTCACCGCATCAGCCAGACCAGTCAAATACAGACTATCCGGCACGTCGGATATGCCATTCGTCCCTATTACTTGGACTTCGGCATTTTCGATGAGATGCGGAAACGTTGTAGCCCCAGTAATCAAGATCCGAACGGCCTTCGACCAGGATCCCAATCGCCCAAGACAGCGGCGAGTGTCGGACCACACCCCACGATTCGAATTGGCAATGTGCCGTTTATTGGGAATTTGCATTAACTTGTGTCTCCGAAGTTGGTAAGCATGTAAGCAGAGGTTTTGAGAAGTAGCACTGAGCACCTCCAATTGTTGAAACTCGTCTAAGATAATGGTATCTGCACCAATTGTTAGAAAAGTCGCCCTATCTCGCTTTACTCGCCAGTAATACGTACCTTCGCTGTTTACCCCTTCGCACATGATAGTCCTGGCACTGTGAATGGCGTTCATTAACCAAGCAGAATGTGCCTTGATCCTGTAACGGCTAAATTCAATGCATTGAATCGTAAGCTCATCTTCTACGTCGGAGACTAGCTTTTCAGATCCAAATATCTGGCCTAGAAGAGCCAGTACCCGTCGGAGATGGTCGCCTGATTTGTATCTGTAGTCCGAATTCGATGCAAGACAGAAGACTGGATTTTCGGCATTATGTGGTGCTGCGATTGCAGTCACTGTGTCTCCACCCTTTTTGAAATCGCACACATACGAAAGCTGATCAAGGAAATAGCGCCACATTTTTCCTGGCTCTTCTAATCCACCCTCTGACTTCAAATCAGGAAATTGTACTCCACGGGCAGGATCTATCACCTTGAGAAGAGTCAGAGGCTCATGAAAGCGACGAAGAAGTCTGCCGTTTGCATCGGGCGGATAGAGCACTGTGGATCTGGAAAAGGCCATCTATACTGGGGACAAATGGACCCGTGGTGCTGGTTCCCATCAAAGAGAAGCGAGGAAAGAACTACAGCCTTTACTGAATAGTCAGCCAAGGTTTATATACAGGGAAGTCAATCTGTGTCGGTCAATGAGTGAACTACCCAGGAAAATGGCCCGGCAAAACGCTAAAACCTTGATTGATCACAGCTATATCTCAATTGACCACTCTCAGCTCGAAAATCAAACGGTGCAGGACTTCCAACTTTACCTCAGAGTCTTGTAATTGCCACTCGTGCCAAGCGAAGTACTTTTATCAGTCTCAAGGATATTGGGCTTGTCTTTCAGCAATGGCGTCCCAGAGGACAGAAAAGGCTCAAAAAGTCAACGACACCAACGACTGTAACGAGCAGCTTACTTTGCCCCTCCATATCGGTAAAAATATTCAATGACATACAGTGTGGAGCCCATGAAGAGAAGCATGTGGAAATCGAGGGCTTCTTGGGCAAATGAAGGCATGTTTTTGGGTCAGTACATGATACGTTTTGAGGGTCCCCACTCAAAGAGGCATGAAATTTGCTCACACATGACCATTGTAGCCACAGGGTACGAAACCTTGCTCGATCTCATCGATGTGGGATCTAAATCACACTAAGTCTGATCACTATATGTTGCCGAACCCTTGCTCAAGGTGTACGCATCGGGGAACGTGGTTGTTAATGACTGGCGTTCGAAGCACACTTTCTTGCAGACAGCTGAATGCACCGCGAAGAATTGGGCGACATGTCAAATTGCGGCTGCATTGATTTTAGATTAGGGTATTTGGCATGATATCTATCCATAGTGAAATTTAGCATCTCTCTTCTCCACTCATCATCATGCAGTCTTTTACAGGATTCGTATTGGTGTTTTGACACTGCGAACGAAGAAGTTTTTCAAGGCGTTTACGTTCTCCAAAGACCATTAAGAAAGTCACAGTCATGAAAGTATCTACTAAGCATCATGCTCTACCTCCACCACCCTCAGGGTCTTGTGGTCGCCAAGCGCATGATGCGACTCGCTAATCAGTTGTCAAGCCAGGAAGGGCGGCCCGGCGCTTCCGTGGGAGGGCAACCAATAGGATGGATCATGCCATTCTATTCTATCAGCCTCACTAACCTGAATGTACTCTGATAATGAGAAATGCAATGCGTTGTCAATCTCACCATGGGCCACTGGCGGCAGGGAAGGGTCAGAGTAGAAATACTACGAGTTTTTTCCGGCTAGGCACAATACATTATTCATAGCAAGACTTCAAATTTCCTCCTGTCAGTGGTTGCGGACAACTGATTTATGAGGCTGATGCATCCGATGAAAGATGAACCTGATGAAGTTTCGATGTCTGCCCTCCCAAGATGATTTATAATGTTCCCTATCAAATCACTCCGGACTTTGGGGCAGGCAGATGATCCTTAAGGTGTAAAATTTGTCCGTAGCGCATTTGCGAGTTTTAGTGGAAGAGATATGTACCAAGCTCGGGTCCGAGTAGGTAGGTTCGTTGTTCGGAGTGTGACAGGCATTATCTGATCTAGAATGCGCTTTGAATACATTTGGGACGTATTCTTGCAGTGTCTTCGCCAATAGAGTTTACATCCAGCTGCTTAGTATCATGTCGCGAAGCCTACTGACGCACCATGACCCCTCATTTGTAGGATACTCCTCGACTATAAATCAAAGATAGCATCTTTTCATTCTTAGGCTGTTGTCATCTCCGATTAAGACACAATTATTTTGGACCATCATGCTGAATTGGCCTAGAAGTTGAGCTTGTTATTTTTCACTCAATTCAATCGAAAGACCTTTACGGCAATCATCCAAATGGCACGGAAGAAGGTCGCCGAGCCTAAGCAAGAGACGAGGCGCTCATTCGTCTTCCCGTGGCTGCATAAAGATGTCGAAAATGCAGTATCTCACAGCATGACCTGTACATGGGTTCGACGAAGTGACGGCGACAAAAGTGCCAACAGAGAATATACCTCTCACGTCATGGGCAAGTTCGAATGCGTCGAAACCGCGTGCAGTACCGATGGCTGGAGCGGCAAGAAAGTGGCTATACGAATAAGAGGCTACACGAATAATGGGTACAACGCGATAGTCTTCAATCAGCGTTGCAGGAGATGCGAACAGCTCGGAACTTTCACTCTGGACAAGGCAGCTTATATCGAACGAATTGCATACAGAGTTCAGAAGTGGGCCGGAGTTCAAGAAGTGGAACCACCATATTACGATGAAAAGAAAGGCCCACCTCACAGGGAAGATCTCTGCGAAGGCTGTAAGAAAGGGGTATGTAAACAGAAAGATGACTGGCAGGGAACAGGTATTCCGAGTGCCAAGCCCTTGGTCATGTGAATCAGATACTTTGATGCAACGCGATAAGCAAAGCTTCCTCCACCGCTCACGCCCTCTTAGTTAGTCCTTATTACTACGGGTGACCGATTTACGCACACTTCTCTGTGTCAAAGGCTGCGACTGAGCTTGATGATAAATAGTGTGAAACTGATCGATCGTATTCGACGACAAAGCCGACGATTTGTTGGCCACCTTTCAATTGCCTAGGAAGACCTCCGGGTAGGTCCCTTAGATACCACAAATTGATATTAGCTTGGGAAATTTAGGCCTGTTCTCTGGTCCACAGTTCTGGCGAGTGTAGGATAACCCTGGTGCCACGGGACGTGTTCGCAAGTTTTCGCGCTAAAAGCAAGTACCAGAATTTAGCGCATGTTGAAAACCCCATTTTCGGCTCCCTAGTTTCTCTTTGGTCAGTGTTATCCCCAAAAGCCTGAGTGCGAAGAAGCCATTCAATTTGAGACTTCTGACCGCACCCTTCTGCAACCTAAGATCTATCCTCGATATAGTGCCTTCGGTCGAAATGACAGTCACCATCACTGGAGCTCCATGGGTTTTCCAAACACCTCTCTAACCATGAGTAGTGGAAAGCGTCGACAAAAAGTTATGTTCACAACCCTTTTTCTATGACCCCATCGTTTCTGTGGTCTAATTGCCTGACCAATCGTGCCAGACTCTTGAATCGCTATTTATTAATCCAGGTAAATAAGTCCTCGTCAATATTTGTGCTATTCCAATCCAAGTTTTTAAAATCTAGATCCTGCAAGCCAATTGCTGCAACATCCTGTGTTTCCGACTGGGAATGGATGGGAGCACATTCGAGTACACCAAGCTGATAGTTGATGAGCCGACGACGCAGGTCACCATAAGTTTGAGCCAGATTGCCCACAGACGTGTTAAAGAGATGCCGGACTACTTCTTCAAACTTCTCTCCAGACTTGGGCAAAACTTCACACCAGCTGTGACGGGTTATTAGAGCGTTCATGAACCTCTGAAGCAGTACCAACCTAGACTCTTTCAATGATTTGCCGAGTACGAGGCATATGCCAAAACCAAGTCTCATTTCCAAGTTTCGATAACGAGAGCCTGCAGTAATCATCTCATGAACCGTTATTGTGGCCTGGGAGCGATCGAAACCTGGTATGCCCGACAGACATACCTCATCAACAATGCTGCTTTCTGTTGAATAGCCCTTTTGTGAGCGATGTTCCGCGAGCAGGATACAAGCGCACCTCCGCACCATGGTTGACTACTGGTCAATACACTTGGCTTGGAGATAAAGGCTAATAATCTGCGCCCCTTGTTTATGTGAACCACCAGTGGTCGGAGACATCCCATACGTCCAAAAGGTACTGGGATCATCCAACCATTCTTTGTTCTTCTGTTGAAGCAATTCTAAGGTCGCTTCTTCTGGTCCCTTGAAGTGGAGCAATTTGTTCAGTCGTGCTTGTTGATTATGTCCTTTGTCCACGATTTTGTATTTCACTAGGCTTCCCAGCTTTTTGTTCGATTGCAGTTCTTCTCGGATTCGGTCTAGCAGGTTCTCGATCTCCAAGGCCGACTGCTTCAAGTCAATTACAGTCACCGAACGCGAAGACATAATCATGATCACCTGGCTTGGGTCGTCTTTGAGAAGCGATTCCACGGCAGAAAGTGCTGACATTTTCAATCTGACAACGTTCAATGGAGCTAAAACAAAATGATTTGAAGTTAGTTTATGGGTGATTGATGGTGTACTATGGTGTTCCTGTGGAGAATGAAGCTCGCGGTCTCAAAACCGAGTGTGAATAATTCCTCGCAACGCATATATATTCGAAAATCCTAGATGACCTTAATTCGGGGCCACTACCATCAGCTGAGACATGGGCGTATCGCCATGAACAGTACATCTTCTATGGCTGCGTCAACACCCTGTGATCAATCATGCCTAACGATATTACGATACTTCTATCTACAACCAACCAGGTCTCGACTCTTGAGCAGTAGGTAATGACTTGGACAAAAGTCGAGTGCCTCCTGTATTCGTTGTGTACGCAGTCAGGAGATCATCCTATCACCCTCTGGTACGCAATTCTTTGTTCATTCATGAAATGAACACCGACGCTGTGCCAAATTTCGAGCAGCCGGCCCCACCAATGATGAACCTCGTAAGGCACCAAACCAGTGAAAAATGGCACCTCAGCTGTCAAAAGTGCTCGAGCCTGCAGTGTAATCCCTTTGATGATGATACCTGTAAGGTTGGGCAGCAACTTCTGCCTCCAACTTCGGATGGAATCTCGGGTAAATAGCGTACACGAATGAGAACGACGCATTAAGCCTGGATCTGGCATGAAAGGAGTTCGAAAGTTCGTCTACGGAGTTAGGCACGCTTTGACCCTTGTCTCAGTAGCCCCCTAGTTGGGGCAGACCATGTGTGCACCGATGATTGGAGTGACTTGCACGAATCTCGCAGAGATGTGAGTTCCTGGAAAGACGTATCTGTTGCCCAAGAACGCAAGGAGGGAGGAAGCTTTGCGAAAGCATCGTTGGAGATAGCTACGATGCGTCGGCGAGGTGGTCTCTTAGATTAGTAGTGTTTCAATGTGGGGGCAAGGCCTTTGATCGATCGGCTCTTGACATATCTGCAGGATGTCATGTATGGATAAATGACTAACGAACCGTGATGGTCTTAGAGAAAGACATCAGTCACAAGTGATTCGTAATTTACTTCAAGGCATGAGGAGAAACACTGTGCAAATAACTAATCAGAGGGTGTACTTGCAGAGACCGTGAAGATACAACATTTATGGACTGTCTGCTGTCTAGATCTCTCACCCCTGTTTGTTGATCCCTGCTTATTGACTGGGAAAATCGATGGAACGTTGGCGATGGCGATAAGGGTGTAATTTGCCCTACTAGTGCACCATCACTTGAAGAGGTGGAGGCCAAGCAAATTGGCTCTAAATACACATTGAGAGTGGTCAATAAGGCTACAGCTGGCAGAAAAAGAAACTCCGTTCGGTAGAACCCTCATGGAGCGTGTCAGAGAACTGTAGGCACTCCACAAAGTTGGAAATGATCGATTTCGAAACCTAGATTTCTGCAGAGAAAAGGAGATCGAGAAAGGATGTCGATGTAAAGGTCAAGGTCAAGAGTTGTTGAGCGTCGATTAAGTGGAAACCAAATCGCATCTTCTGATAGCTGCATCTACGCCCATTTGCCCAGTAAAGCCATGATCCCGGCACCCAGCAGCATTGCGCCCACCATTAAAGCCAATTGCCGGTCATTGTTGGTTCGATCAGGGCTGAACAGGAAATCTCGAGCCATCAGTTCCACCAACCCCGTGTATATCAGTATGCCCGCAGAGATCGAATCCAGCAGCCCAGAGACGACATTGGCTTGGTAGCTGTTGGCATTGTATGTTGTTCGGACTCCCAGACCGGCCGCGATGGCAATAGGAGTGGTGAGACCATACCCAGCACAGAGCCACCAAGGCATCCAGCTCAGCCGCTTTGGAAACGGAATCGCAGACAATCGTGCGCCTATGCCGAGGCCTTCGAAGGACTGGTGGAACACGATGACGGGGTACAAGACCGAGAACTCAGAGCCTGATGCCCCCAAAGTCAATCCGATGATGACGCTATGGAATAGAATGCCGAACTCGAGAATCAGAAAAGCGGCGATCTGTTGCTTGAAAGCCAATGAGGCGGCATGCTCTTTCATTTCGTCAATGTTGAGTGTGTCAAGTTGGGAAGTCGACTGAACGTCTTTGCTCTGAGCCGGACTGCCTTCGCACGTGGATTGGCGCGACTGGTTTATCGCATGTTGGGGATCTGCTGCCCTTTCGGCATGGGAGGATCTTCGCCGTGAAAATGCATAACGGAGCATTGCAGCATCGACAGAGCCGGTGCGACGTTGGTTTTCCGACGGGTTCACGCTTTCATGTTGAGTGACGCCGTATGTCTTCCCAACGTAACGTTCTGCGATGAAGTCCATCAAGAACGTCAACATGACGGTCGACAGTGCTATTGCTGGCGGCCATGAATACCGAGCCCATGCACCAGTCATTCCAACACATGTGTTCTGACCAATCTCATAGTACGACGGGTCGAGTAGACTAAGACGCAAGCTGATCAGTTACATGTTATCTTGTGGCATGCGGCGTGGAATCGTCTTCGCAGAGAAGACTTACTGAATGAACCCTGTCGCAATGATCACACCGGTTCCAAAGTAGCGAGCAAAGAGGTAGACATACAACGGGATCCGCATCCGTGGTACTCTCGTTGCCAGGACTGGGAAGTATGTTACGGCCGACGATACAAGCATGATAACGAAGATGGAAGAGATGCGAGCCCCAAGGTTTCCATCGTAGGCATTAGGTGAAAACTGAAGGTAGCAAGTCAAATCTCTGGCTGGAGTGGTTTCGAGATTGACGCAAGTGGGATCGGAAATCCCAAATGGATAATGATGAGACATGTTGGTCGTCGCTCTGCGGGTAGAAATGTCTGGAGTTGAACGTTGGAGCAAGCTTTCTCATTAGGCGACGAATTCCGAAATCGAATGCTTGTTTTTCTTGACCAGTAGGCACAACAAAAGGTATATGTACCCAGCAGGCAATGAGGACCGCAGTTGCAGAGCACGGGTCGATGCGAAAACACAAGGTTTCAAGAAAACCACGTGGATGTAACGATCAGAATGAGGACCTTGAAGGCTTGCGTCACCCTCATCAGTTTTTGCAAGAAAAGTACGTACCTGGTGGTCGAGCTTAGCAACTCTGGCACTCAGAAGTTGTCTGAAAAAACACCCGTTGCACGCGTCCTTATTGTTAGTCGGACGAGCAACATTCCTCTAGGCTGGCTCTTGCTGATAAAGTGTTGGAAAGCGGCTCCACAGGTGGGAGCTCGACATCTTAAAATTACGCAGATAACCCATGGTCCTCAAAAAAACGTACAGGAAAACTTGTTGATTCCCACGATCCATCTGCTTGCATCAGAGCAATTCTGTAGTGCGAATCCCACGAGCACCCTGAGAGCGGGTGTTGCGACATGGGGTATCAACGGCTCCCTGACCAAGGTGCTGGGGAAATTGTTAAGAATAGTGGGAAGAAGGATCGCACAAGTAAACCTAAAGTATAAACTAGTGTTGGAAACTGTGTATGCAGTGTGTTGGCATTGTGATTGCATAATTTGCTTCCGTATATGTTCATGTAGTGTAAAAGCGCGTGTCTATCAGGGCTTCGGAAATGCGTAATGTGCTGATAGTACAGCTCTTCCCTCGAACGCGACACCCCAACGCCTCATTGTTTATGATCCTACAAACGATTGAGCGCTGGTATGACACAAAATTTTGAATGGGATTCCACGAGAGACGACATTCGAAGGACAGCAACAGATTTTCGTGATGCAGACCATTTCCGAAACTGCCGGGAAGCTTTCTTGGGACGGAATCTCTTGGGCGAGGTGGTTTGTCATCTTCGCCAGTGACTTCGTGATGAAGATTTACTCTCCTTCCATCTGCCATAGTACTCTGAGCAGACTTTTGAAGAGCGCAAACGACTTCCTCAACGACTCAAAGCAGGTGGAGTTGCACTTTCTAGCCGCCAATTCGGTGTTTGGCCATGAAAGCTTTGCGTTGCTGCTGCAATCGCAATGACAAACCCGCATTACCACGAATGATTCTGATGAAGATATCGTATACCTCGATGTGCAACGTGACGGTGACTCGGCTGCTTGTAGCCCAATCGTGAAGCCTCTCGAAGTCCATGAACTGCCGCAGAAGCGGCGTAATCTGAGACACGTACTTGTTGAACGCTTCATCTGTAGCGAAACCCGGCTCTTGCGAAAAATTGGTCTCAATCATCTGACATTGTTGGAGGACAGTGGTTAAGGTGATTGGCACTTGGTGGTCCTGCAACAGTTGACAAATATCGTCATCAGAATAGTTGATTTCTGCCTCAGAGATACGGAATGACCTTGCAATTTCCATACAGTTTCCGAGGTACGGGCGAACTACGTCTCCGTTCTTTTGCAAGAATATTGATGCCTTTGCGAGAAGGCACAGCTGACGTAGGATCCGGATTCGTCCTGGATGTCGAACACGCTGGCGAAGACATTCTAGCCACAGCTGTGGAATCATCAACGTTCCATCGGTCGCATTGCAAGTAAACGATGACGTGCTCTCCAGCTGATTCAAAAAGACTCGACGAGCTGCAGTCTTCGTTGTGAAAAGCTCTACTTGTGGGAGCCCTGCCTCTAGTTTGGAGATCCACGGCCGGTCCAGCCTTAGAAATTTGATGAAGTCCAGTCCCGATCCACTGAGGAATGCGGCAATGTGCAGCAATTGGCTTGCGACCGGAGAGCCATGCTCGAGACGATTTAGCGACACTTCAAACACTTCTCGAATCGAGCGACCTGGGCGAGGTTTGAAGTCTATGAATGCGAGCCTCGATTCCCAGTCGGGGTTGTTAGTATCTGGAAAAATTGATCATCGGCAGGTCTATCAGCTTCCAGTGTCAAGACCTGTCCCATGTATTGGATGGCTCTGCAAGCCGCAAGAGGGTGTCCGTCCAAGAGAGTGGCAGTCTGTTTCAAAGCTTGCTCTGAGATTGTGGGTAGTCGACTGCCCGGCGGAAGACTTTTCAGCACTCTCTGCATAATTTCAACAGTCTCGTCGAGATCCATCTTATCAATTGAGAACATCGCGATATCTCCTGGTGGATCTACGAACATGTACGGGTCACGCCCGGTGTAGATGATAGTCTGTGCAGTGGAGGGAAGGATGGACGTAAGGTTGCTCATGCTTTTCAGAGCATCGAGATCATCAATGAGGAAGAGTGGAGGACGACTCTCCTCGTCTCCAAGCCAGGCAATTAAAGCGTTCGCTCGTTCGCTGAGAGTCATGCTGGTCCAGGCTCCTTGTCTTGCAGAGAGCTTAACACTGTCACCTAGGATTTCCGCTCCTATGAAAGTGGCGATCCGGGTTAACGAGGCTTCATATCCTTCATCTGCTCTGGCATGACAGAGAAAGACATGTCGCTGGTCGAAATTAAGAAATGCTAAGTGAAGCAGAGGCTCGGTCCTCCTAATTTCCGTTCAGTGAGGATCAAATAAATTTGAGCAAGAGCTATGGAGACGCTTGTACCCTATACCTCCAACACCAGTCAATGCAACCAGAGTTTGTACTTCGCTTGCCTCTCCATCTTCAACCGCGGCGGATATAGCCTCGAGTATGGCCTCTCTGCCGACAAAACGACCGGGAAAACGTTTCAGAGAAGGTCCAATGTACAATTTGGATTCCTTTTCCAACGGCGCCCGAACGGATGTTACGTTGGGATGACCGGGAAGCTTTGAGGCAAGTGAGATTGAAGTCAGAATCTTGACTCCTTTGTTTCGGAGAACTAAAGGAGCCACTATACATTTTCTGGCTGATCCTGGTTATTTGCACCACCCCCGGTAAGCCTTGACTTAAGGTCATGGAGTCTCTTGATGACTTGGCTATATCCATTTGTGAACTTCGTTTCAAACTTGCAGATCATGTGATGATCAACATTCTGAATTTTCCCAGCGGTTTGACCAAGAAATTCCGCAGACTCCTGTGTTACAAGCTGGGCAAGTCAGTAATTCATCAGACCTCCAACGGAATGCTACTCTTACTAGACGATCTGTACTCAGACCAAACTTGGCAACTTGGGTTTTAGAGCTCTCGCACAGGCATTCGAATGGTGGTTTTAGTGGGAATAGTTAATCTGAGGCCGTCCTTGTAGACGCAGTATCAAGTTTCTCGTTGTCTTACGGCGTGGGCCTCTCATGGTTGCTGGTCACCAACTTTTCGTGTATTTTCGAGCTCACCGTCTTTACCATAGCAGGGGCCACGCCGCGGCATTAGCGAATTGGGCTTTGGATCAAAATTTACAAATAGAGAAAACTGTAGAATATCCTTAGAGTTGTCATGGTGGAATTGATGGTCAGAAAATCGTAACCTCGCTAGAGACACCCGCTTATCGATAAGCAAATTGATGGAAAGTTGATCGCTGCGGACATGTGAACGGATCAACAACCACATCTTGTCGTCCTGCGCGATTGGTTAGTCGTGGTCTACCTCTCCTTAATATTGACTGCTCCTTGTGCCCCGAGACAGTCCGTAACAATGCCAGGGGTCATTTCAACGACAAATGTTCCAAATTTACCCACAGACACCCCTACCACCACGTCTCTTGAAACACGCCCGGATCCCATAAGAATCAAGAACCGACGCAAACGCTACCTAGACCTGCACCCTGACTACTTCGACGCACACCTCGAACTCGCGGACCCTCTTCTCTACGACCGCCTGATCCGGCGCTTTCAAACCCCCGCCGAGCGCGAAGCCGAAGGCAGATCGAAAGGCTACTCGGGGATCCTCGAGGCCGACCTGTGGCGTAGCGAAGCGAAGCTGGACGCGCTCAAGCATCCGGACCCCAATAGTGTGTTTACTTATAAGCGCGGGCCGAACGGGGAGATTCTAGAAGAGGAGAAAGACGAGGTGCCTGCGACGAAGGAGGAGGGGTTGGCGCGGTGGAAGTGGGAGATGGAGTGCAGGTTTCTACGGGGTGGGGATACGGATTTTGATTATCAAGGCGAAGTGGATAATAGCGAGGCGTATGATGACCTGGTGAGTGAAGAGAGAGATGCGCAGGATCGATACTTTGATGGAGAGACGCCCGAGTTTGTGTCGAGGACGAGGACGGGGAGCACGAACGAAGGGGATGATGGAGACTTGAAGAAAGACTTGAAATTGGAAGGTGAGACAGGAATTCAGGATTTCTGACGATCATCGCCGATAACGAAGGCCTACCCAATACATCTTTCGAGAAGATATCAACCACGCTGGACTGCCACCTCCAAGCTCGAAAGACAAGGTTATCCAGAGAGGATATTTCCATCTCACGGGCCCCAATTTCAAGCAGTCAGACTGTCCCAAGGATCCATCAATCCTCTGAGACTACTCGCACACCGGACATGTGGCATTTGGCGAAATACATGCTTCCTCTCAGTATCACGCATGAATTCCTGCCACTCCCGAGTTGCAATCCACTGCTCCCTGGCCCTTCGGTCCCGGAATTTGAGCATCATGACGGTGTCATGGATCTCATCGCGCGAAAACGTCGACGTTGACGTTGAATCTTGAAATACTGTTTCAGGTATCTCAACTGAAAAAGTCTCGAACTTGGATATCAGCGGCGAGTGTGCGGCATACATGCGTACGCGCGCCAGCATTGTGTCTAATTGATGCGTTGATTGATCGGGCATTTTCCCTCGACGAACCAGGTCAGGGTCTGCGGGCTGCATGTTTCTCTTCATTTGAGAGGCGAAGAAGAAGAACATGCAGGTCAAGGGTCGTTCATTGTCAGGAAGCTGTGTTGATTGAAATTTGGTCATCTGTTCTTCTGACGTCTGCCTCGACGCGGCTGCCGTCTTTTCAAGCAACATGATGATGTCACTGAGAATGGCTGAGGGTGTACCGAAATGATATGTAGTATCTTATATACATGTAAGCCCAGAAGTTGAAGTGTTGTCAGTCTGGACGTACTAGCTCCTCCGGATGAGGAACGTCAAGCAGAAGATGGATGATGGTCGACGAGTTCAACGACTGCAGTATGTTGGGTTGGTTCAAGTTACGATGTTACATTTCCCCGCAAAGACGAAAGGACTGCGGGAGGTGAAGCGACTCCACATCATGATCCCCAATCTGACATTTCGAACCACACCTCCTCAGCCTTGGTACATATGTCGTACCTTTATCTGGGTGTATTATAGAACTAAAGCACTTGTACCTTTCATTCGATATGAAGAAACTTCGCAAACTAACCTGATCATTAGTTTGCAACATGAGCCCTCATGTTAAAGCTCATGAACCGCATCAACATCGAAATCACTTAGATACAGTTTTCGCATCAGTAGGCATCTGCAGACACGAGCATCAACAATTCAGTTTTGATATCACGGGACACCCTGCCCAACCGGTCTGCGGCCTGCAATCACTCTTGTTCGATTTACTTTCATGCAGTGTTGCCTGCCATGGCGGCTTGGCAGGCAAATGATCCTTGTCGAGGCTCGAAGCGGACAACGACCTCCCACCTGCTTCCACACGTTCACGACTCATCTCAGTATCACCAATGATCTACGTCACCACGATAACCCAAGACGACCACCGACAGCTCGGAGTCTTCAAGCATCAAGATGAAGAGACAACGGCTTCAACCGGAAGACTATAATTTCGGGTGGATTTGCGCTCTTCCTGTCGAGCTCGAGGCTGCAACGAAAATGCTCGATGAAGCGCATAATGACATTCCTCAAGATGCGAATCACTCAAACCTGTACACCCTTGGCCGGATTAGCGGGCACAACATTGTCATAGTCTGTTTGCCAGCTGGACAGATAGGCACCAACTCCGCTGCAATAGTCGCCAGCCACATGATGTCCAAGTTCCCTTCAATACACTATATTCTAATGGTGGGTATTGGAGGGGGTGTCCCTAGCGTCGAGGCTGATATACGACTGGGGCATGTAGTGGTCAGCCAGCCACACCTCGGCCGTAGCGGTGTCGTCCAGTATGACCTCGGGAAGAGTACACCCAGTGGATTCGTACGAACTGGTTTCCTAAACGCACCGCCAGCCATTTTGTTAAGCGCGCTTTCAACTCTGCAAGCTGACTCTTCTGCCTGTCAACGAAGGCTCTCACAAAAGCTTTCTGAGTTCAGTCATGGCTGTCAGAATATAGGACTTGACCTCTTGTTCGAGTCTACCTATCAGCATATTGAAGGGTCAACTTGCGACAAGTGTAGCAACAGTCGACTAGTCTCCCGAGCGCCACGGGCTCATCAGGGACCCGTGGTTCATCATGGGACCATTGCATCCGGAAATCAGGTCATCAGAGATGGCACCACAAGAGACAAACTTAGCTCAGAACTAGGCGGCGTGTTGTGTTTTGAGATGGAAGCGGCAGGACTGATGAATAACGTTCCATGTCTTGTTATCCTAGGTATATGTGACTATGCCGATTCACATAAGAACAAAAAGTGGCATTCTCATGCGGCGGCAACTGCAGCTGTCTATGCTAGGGAACTTCTGTCAATCATCCCTACATTTTCTGAGCCGTCCTTCAAAGGCAGGCAAGCACCTGCCTTGCTTAAACTTCTACCAACAGCGGCTGAAGCAGCCTTCAACTCCTACAGCAAACAACACGATCTTCTTTGTCTCCCCAACACTCGAGTCGACGTACTTAATGAAATTTATGCATGGACTGAAGGTGAAGGGCATCAGTGCGTGTTCTGGTTGAACGGTATGGCAGGCACAGGCAAATCTACGATTGCTCGTACGGTTGCAAGAAGATTCAGCGAGCTCGGCAGACTAGCGGGTAGCTTCTTCTTTTCCAGAGGTGGCAAAGATGTCCATGACGCTAGACTGCTCTTTACAACTATCGCGAGACATTTAGCGGACCTCTCGCCCATCCTGGGTCGGTATATCTCCGAAGCGATCGCTGCTCGAGAAGAGATCGCCTCCCAGACCTTCGGCGATCAGTGGACACAACTGATCGTAGGACCGCTCTCGAAGCTCAGCGGCAGGATGGTCCAGCAATCACTTATCATTGTTCTTGATGCGTTAGATGAATGCGAAGGAAATGACGACATCAGGCTATTGATTCGGCTCTTATCCGAGACGAACAGCACGAGCGCTGTTCGGTTAAGAGTGTTGGTGACTAGCAGACCGGAATCAGCTATACGCCACGGATTTCGCTCCATGCCAGAGAGTCTGCACCACGACCTTATTCTTGACGCTATTTCTCAAGAAGTCGTTGACCATGACATAGCGGCATTCCTTGAGGTCAAATTCAACGAAATGAGAGAATCTTTTGCGTATCTCCCCATAGACTGGCCGGGAACTGAGACGATAGATTCCCTGGTCCGGAACGCTGGCGGCTTATTCATCTACGCAGCGACCGTGTGTCGTTTTATTCTCACGAATAAGAAGTGGTCACCTCAGAGATTGTTGAACCTATTTACTGCACAGCACACACCAAGTCTCTCAAAAGGCAATTCTCGTAAGCTCCCATCACTATCGCCGACTGCGGAGCTCGACATGATGTATTTGCAGATTTTGAAGCACTCCATGCAAGGCATTGAAGATTATGACGACCGAGCGGAACTCGCGGACGAGTTTAAGCAAGTGGTTGGCGCTATTGCGATCCTCCCAGAACCACTCTCTCCTACAGCACTAGGAAGACTCCTAGATGTCGACCAGGAGACAATTCACATACTAATAGAGGGCTTGCGCTCGGTCGTCAGCGTGCCCGATGACCCGATTTTACCACTCCGTTTGTTGCATTCCTCCTTCCGAGATTTCCTGATTGATGAAAACAGGTGTAATGACCCACTATTCTGCTTAGACGAGAAAGAAGCGCACCGTACTCTGACTGAGTCTTGTTTGCAACGACTTGAGTCTCCGACAGGCCTCAAGAAAGATATCTGCAGCTTAAAACAGCATGACTCACTCGCAGCAGACCTTGACAAATCTACTGTATTGCAAAGTCTTCCATCTCACATACAGTATGCATGCCTATATTGGGCCCATCACCTTAAGAACATTGGGCAAGATCTTTCTGAGGGCGGTCATCCGCATTTGTTCCTACAGCACCACTTCCTTCATTGGCTCGAGGCACTAAGCGTGATTGGAAAACTTGTGAACGGAGTGCATGCAATCGACTTGCTTGAATCCATGGTCGACGTAAGTTTGAGCTCAGCAAAGCTGATCCTTCGGAATTAACACCATCTAGGACGGTAGCAGCCCTCATCTCTACTCCTTCATCCGTGACGCTAGGCGATTCCTACTATACAACAGGTCAACCATTGAGAAAGCGCCCCTCCAGGCTTATTGCTCTGCCCTCATATTCGCGCCGCAAAAAAGCCTAGTTCGCAAACATTTTGTGAGCGAGATACCTCGTTGGATTAGGCGGATGCCAGAAGTTGAACAAGAGTGGAGTTCATTGCTTCAGACTCTCGAGGGGCATTCTGGCCGAATTCGTACTATTGTGTTCTCATCGGACGGCCAACTTCTCGCTTCTGCTGGCTATGACCGGAAGGTTGTTATTTGGGATACGAAAACCGGAGCTTTCTGCAGCAGGCTCGAGGGCCACTCGGATTGTATTCTTACTGCTGTCTTTTCTCCTGATGGAAAATCGCTTGCCACCGGCTCAGCGGACAGGACTAGCAGAATCTGGGATGTTGGAACAAGGAAACCACTTGTTGTTCTTAACGGCCATACTGCCTCAATTTACAGTGTGGATTTCTCGCCGAGTGGTTTACTCTTGGCGTCTGCATCAGGCGACACAACAATCAGACTGTGGGGTACAAAAACCTGGCAGATACGAGCTATACTCAGTGGTCATGAAGAATCAGTTCGAACGCTGAAGTTTTCGCCCAATGGCGAACTAATTGCATCTGCAGCAAAAGATGGGGTTATCAGAATCTGGGATCCACAGAACGGGCAGTGTGTTCACAGTTTTCGAGCTCAACTGGAAATCACGCCCTCACTTGCTTTCTCACTAGATAGTCAAGTGCTATTTTCCGCCTACCCTTATGAGATCATGCAGTGGGAAGTGAAGAGATGGACTTGCTTGCGTAGTGTCGAAACTTCTGGGAAGCACTTGGGATTTACACTAGATGGAAGGTATGCTGCCTCCTACACGGAAAGTAGCAAGATTTGTATCCATGATGTGTTAACAGGGATAAGATGTGGCGCCTACGAAATTCACCGGGCCGATATATCCATCATAGCATTCTCACCAGTCCAGAAGCTTCTAGCATCGGCCTCGTATGGCGCGAGCATTGAGCTTTGGGACACAACGGTTGAGGGATGCCTCGAAACACATAGGAGCCATTCGGCGCGAGTTGAGGCAGTTTCCTTTTCTCCAAACGGCAAGAAATTCGCCTCGGTATCGTTCGATGCGACTGCCAAGATATGGGACATGAGTACCGGGGAATGCCAACGCACGCTCGCAGGCCATTCATCTGTGGGCGGCTTGGTATTTTTCTCTCCGGATGGCCACTTATTCGTGACTGATTTACGGGACAATGTTAAGATTTGGAATCCCGAAAACAGAGAATGTCACGCCACTGTTAAGCCAAATTTTAGCGCTACGGTGATCGTTTGCTCAACAGATGGCCTGCTCCTTGCATGCTCATCAAAGAGTCAGAATGTGAATATCTGGGATTTAGGCAGCAGTACTCTACTCAGTACTTTGGAAGGCCACTTGGATATTGTTTATTCACTAGCATTTTCTCCTGACGGCCATACCCTCGCCTCGGGTTCTTACAACAAGACCATCATATGGGATGCACATTTGGGGACCTCACGCATCATTCTTGCCGGTAGGGGAGGCTACGTATATTGTCTCGCATTCTCGACCGACAGCAAATTTCTTGCCTCAAGTAGCGAATATGGAGTCACATTATGGAACATACACACTTCAGAACAGATCCTGACTCTTGAAGTTAGAAATATCGATCAAATCTCCTTTTTCCGTGGCGGACTCTATATACTGAAAGAAGACAAAATTCTTGCGCTCAAATACGCTTGCCACTTGCCTGTTGAGAAAGAAGAAGAAGAAGAAGAAGAAGAAGAAGAAGAACACGACGACGACGAAGACTCACTACAGTCCCGAGCAACAAACCGCTGGAAGAACGCGAAGCTGTTTACTGTTTTGGAATTTCCTTCAGAATACCGGGGGAGATATGCTGTTAATGGCAATGTAATTGGTATGGGTCTTGAGTCCGGTCGAGTCACCTTTATGGAAGTTGACCTGGATAACGTGCCACTAGGTGCAGCCACCCTAGGTATAGATTAGAAGTCGCAAGTCATCCTTAAATAGGGTTATCATATGAAATAACGACTTTCAATATAACAAGATAACTACAACAGATTGCGGATGAAGCGAGGACACAACTTGAGAATAAAGTGATCAAGACTTTCAGCTTATAGCAGAGGGCATAGTCAAACTATTCAAGCCACTGTTTTAGATGTAGCCAGAACCTAAGACACCATGTATGGGAAGCCCCGGAAACCAGTGTATAAATGGCGCCGTCGATTATGGCAACTTCAGCAGGCTTCGACGTCAATTGATTCAACGTTCTTGCCGAGTTTTCACCAATGGAAACCTGAACATCAGGCCGCGTCTTCGAAAGAGATCACCATCCCTCAACGGACAACATCCTCATTAGTCTGATTCATCGGTCCGGCTCATTGGCCTACTATATTTACTAAACTTCCCGTTCCGCGTTAATCGCTGAAAGACGAAATACGGGTGACTTCCAGTTTCCTCTTTCTCGCCTGTTCCCTGTTTTTTACCTCTTCCTGAACGCCAGCTTGGACGCTCGCAACCAACCAATATATCTGTATGACGCGAATCAGCTGTCTAAGACTCTCATTGACGTGGATCAAACTCCAATGGGGCATGGCTGAAATGTGTTTTTCACATTACTTTATGTGTTAAGTTGGATTATTTATAATTTTCATAGATTATACCTCACATGTAGCCCGAAAATCATATCAGAAGAAAGAAGGAAACCAATGTTCTGTGACCCTACGCGATAACACGCGCTTCTTCCAACGCGCGATGGAGCGACCTGGAGAAAACCTATTAAAGAAACATGTCATCGTTCTTCACCAAGGGACAAAGTGATAGCCCAGAGAAGCACATCCCTCATTCCTCTCGCCATTAATTTCGGATCAGTATGTGGGTGACTTCAGGCATATTGTCTCAATTCTCTTACGAAGAATAATCAGCCTGGCTTTCTCCCCCATACAAAGTACAATGGTATGTAAAGATGCGCTCTGGGGTTTCGTAGTTCGATCTTGACTCGTTCAAGAATGGCATGTACTTCTTCGGCGCTGTAGCCAAGTACTCGGGTAAATAAAGCCAGGGTATAAGGCTCGGCAGAATTTGCGCAATGGGCTAAGAAGAATAGCCCAAGCTCTTTGTTTCTTCGTCCTTTTGCCCAAGGACCGATCGGGAGCTAATGGAGTCTAGTAAGTAGCTGTTGATATGCTATAGGATTTCTTTCTGCGTACCTTATAAATCTCTTCGCGAACATCGAGAAATCCTGCCTCCTCCATATACCCCTTTAGTAGATGGATGATCCGAGATGGCTTTCCGATGGCTGATAATCCATCATTCAGCTTGTCGAGCCAGTCCGCCATATGCGGCACATGAATCTTGCCACCATCGTCAGACTGCACGTCGGTTGGGCGCTCTTGGATCTCAAGGATGCCACCAGGGTTAAGATTGTTAAATGCGTTAGAGAATAGCTTTCTCCAGTCAGAAATGCTTCCGAGTAATGCTCTACCATGGATATAGTCAAATCGCTCCGCGGGAGGATAGGTCCATTCACGTTCGATGTCGTCCACGTAGAATTTGCAGTTTGGAGGGACCCATGAGGGCTGTATCGGACTGAGATCTGTGCCAATCACGACCGCCTCTGGCCAGTCGTCCGCAAAAGTAATGGTCCAAAGTCCTGTACCGCATCCCATATCGAGGACTCTCTGTACTCTGAGGCTTTCATGTAACGGCGCTCGGAAAATAGCCCCACCAATAGCCATTCGGCAAATGTGATGCATCATGTCCAAGCGTTCCTGTTCCTTTTCGTCATTTGGCAGGAGATAATTGCCCTCGCGATAGGCATGGTACCGACGACCGTTCTCGTATGTGTAATTGAGAACGGATGAAGCTAGTGATGCTGAGTAGAATGACCCTGCCACAGACTCGCCGATGGCAGAGTCGGTGTCACTCGCATCGGACTTTCAAAGAGGTTAACGAAGATGGATCTCAGCAAGCAGTTCCACCACTCACATCGGGTACCAGAGGTGCACCCTGGGTCACAGAAGTCTGTTCGATAGGAATGTCTTCTGATGTTTCGATCATCAGAGAAGACATTGCTACTGAGCCAGACTGATAGAGCAACGATATCTTGTTTGTAGGGATGGTCGATTGGATAAAGTTCGGCGTCAAACTCTATATATCCTCTACGCTGTTTCAGGTCTTGGCGGGGTTTAAAGTTCAACCAGCTTTTAGAGAGGTTTCGGGCGCGGGGTTGATATGGCAACTTGAAGCCATTGAATGATCTTAGCGGTATTATGTGTCAGTGACCAAGGCAAGAGAGGGCATAAGCATTTTTGGATGCCACGACAACAATACTTTGTCAGAGGTGACAGCTGGCAGAGAAATGTAGGCACATTTCTGGAAGAATAGTTGCTCTTTTGTCCAAATTTATTTCGGGGTTTGCAAAAATTGTAAATGGTGTGGGCGGACTGTAAAACTCGCCCCAGTGAGCAGAGGTACAACAAGGTCAGTGCCGGTCGGGATGTCGAGCGTAAAATTTCAATACAACAAGTCAGCCATTTGCCAGAAAGCAGAGCACTGGGGGCACTCAAGGTTTTTGGGCCATACTAATCGTGTGCATCAATTTGTCCGTGCATTTTCACTTAAGAGAGATTCAAATTCACCATTTCCAAGCTTGTGCGTGTCTGCAGATGTAGTCCGGGCGAGGAGATCTTCTCGAACAGACTCCATGTAATATAAATCCCCTGCGACTGCAAATAAGTACACAATCCAACTGGCAGCAAGGATCCATTCACACGGCGCTGCGATTTTGACTAGTGTATTGCAGGTGGAACCTGGGTCCAACACAGTCAGTATATCCCGGCACCCATATATACCAATCGCTGCGAGTATAGACATTGCTAGAACCGTCATTAGTGTTAGAAGCCGACTTGATGGTGGCAACTTACGTGCGGCTATGCAGGCAGCCACTTCCTTCCAAAACAGTGGACGGAGAATGTATCGACTTTTGGGGGAGTATTTCAGTAAGATTCTTGTTTGGATCCAGTCAAAGAACCTTGTTCCGCCGGTAGCGATGATTGATATCGACGTAAAAAGCAGGTGCAGATTTGCATATTCTTCAACTCCGTAGAAGCTTAGAAGCACAAGAAAGACAGACGATGTCCAAGCTGCCCCAGCTTTTGCATAACGCCAGTTGCGCGCAGGCAGTATATTCCTGCAGAGATAGAGGTCGAGGTTGAAGGTCACCACATTGCATGCCGCAACAGCGATGGAAAACCCTCTGAATGCAGAAAGAAGCTCTTCTCCAACACTGGACACATACGGAAATGTTGCGTACGATCGATTAATTCGGGGAAGGACACCCTCATATCTGGGTAAGGTCAAGTAATAGATCAGGAAGTATGTCATCATGGTCATCCAACACATTGCAGCCGCTGTTGGTATAAGAGACCAGAAAATTGCACGGTTCTGGAGTATCCATGTTGAGATACGTTTTATCATAGACGAGGACTTCCGTATCCCTGTGGTGCGTGCTTGTTGGTTCAAGTCAATCTTCCGTATCGACAGACCATCTTCGGACCGCTCCGTATCGTTGAGGTATCTTGGAACGAGTTGTTGCTGATCAAGAGAGTCCATATCAATACTGCTCCTAGGTGTGATAGATCTAGGCGTGATTGAACCGGGTGTGATAGTGCCAGGCCTAAGATATCTTGTGCCGAGGTGGTGCCGGTCTAATGACTCCATCTCGACACTGTATCTAGGTGTGACGGAATAAGGTGTTATGGAACCGGACATATTGTTCCTGGACTGCAATGGAATTAATGGACAATGTTTAATGGGCGCATCCGAAAAAAAGCTGTCTCATATGTACTGTCGATACCGAAAACAAAAGTAAAATCAAGCTGTTCGGCTTCGACACTAGTGCTGCAGCCTCGCAAATGTCTACCTTTAAGGCAAGGCTCTGCTACCGACTGCGGGTCGAGGGGCCCCAGCCCAAATATCCACCCAATTTGATATACCATCTTTTCCCTCGCATACTGACCCGAAATCAGAACTACACCCGATCAGATATGCTCCATGACTGGAGTTTTACCTTGCATTGCGCATGGGGGTTATTTTCCAAATCGCTGCTAAATATATTGGATTCTCCACAAATTCCAATCTAACTGTCAGCTTCACATTATGCCAAACACCACATTGTACAGAATCGCTTCACTTAAGCCTCAGGCCTGTCACTCCGGGTGAAATGCTGTTGCAACCCTAAGTTTGGTAGCTCGAGGATGCTACCAAGTACTGACTAATGGTGTAGAGATATCTTCATTCGATAATCCGCCCCATAATGCCGTTGCCTAATAGATTTACTGAACTGTCCATATCAATACCATCACCCGTTTTCTAAGTTTTATGGGGCTCGGTGGGTCGCAAATGGGCCTTGTCTGAGACACTCTGCACATGGATCGCCGCTCGAAAGAGGCAGCTGTACTTTGAGCAAGGCGTCCACCTCACTTCGCGGTGTTTGCAAGGAGTCCATTGAGTAAACGAGATGAAGAGTTTGTTAGTCGACTTAGAGGCCGCTGTGTGTGATGCTGCTATTTCTGAATCTCGAATGGTGCTTTTGCCCCCTTCTCCACGTGCCACAGCATACATTTGGTCAATTTTAGTCGCCTTTGCAAGATTTGCTGGTTGTCTCAAGTTTCGCCTCCTCTACTTAGACTTGAGACCGACGTTCTTCCTCACAAACCCTACTACGCTCCCCTACTTACGTAGACTGTTTCCGACTAGTCGTGTGGCATGAGGATGTATCTAGCACTGTTCATTGTGTCAAGTTTTACGCTATTAGTACATGCAGCAATATTAACACCCGACAAATTCGTCATACCCGTTTTCGAACATGACACTGCACGGCGACTGAAAGATGTAGCGAGCAAACGGCAAGGCTACCTCTACGGGCCATCTCCAATGGGAAACCTGTCATTCTTCCCAAGTGGGCTGCTCGGAGACAGACTCGTCCTCAACAACCTCATAGCGTCTGGAGAGGATAACGCTGCCGCCACAGATGCCGTCGATGCAGATATGAGGGAGGCTCTAAGAGGAATCAACAGAGTAAGTCTTCACTCACTCGGTAGCACGCTCGTGCTAATGCCACTTCTAGACTATGGAAATGAGAAGTCTCGAGGACTATTTCTATTTATATGAAGGCCATTGGAACAGCTCAGCCCCTTTAGGCACAGCAATGGGAGCCCTTTCCAATGGTTCATTAGATCTACAGTTCTCGATGGAAAGGCTGTCCTCAAGCCCCTACTCTCTGCATCGCCTACACCCTGTCAACGATCAACTTCCATTTCCTCTGGATCCTGCTTTGGCAGTCAGTATTGCCGGATTGGATCTCGAAGAATTACATAGCGAAGGACGGCTCTTTCTTAGTGACCACTCCCCTCAGTTGTTATTTCCAAAGACCGAACGCTACTCAGCAGCATGTTCAGCGTACTTCTTCATCCATCCAGATAGCGGCGAACTTTTACCCCTCGCAATAAAGACAAACACCGACCATGATCTGGTGTACACACCACTTGACGCTCCGAGAGATTGGCTGCTGGCTAAGATAATGATGAACTCTAACGAAGTGGTGTTCAACCAAGTTCATTATGTCGCGGCTGCGCACGCTGTGCAAGAAATTGTGTACCTCGCAGCGCTGAGAACATTACATGACAGACATCCAGCGCTGGGGCTTATGGAACGCTGTAAGTATAAGTAGTCGACTGTTGTTCAAGTTCTGATATCATTACAGTCTTCTACAACGGGTACACTACACGTGCGAGGCCAACAAATGTGCTCACCAATGAAGGAGGCATCTTTGACAGATATTTCTCCATCACGGGCGAAGGGGCTGAACAGGCCATGTCATTCTACTATGCTTCTGGAGCAGGTGCGTTCCAAGCGAACTACTTTATCAACAACCTTGAGAGTCGAGGTTTAATCAATTGCACATATGGCCCGGCATTAAAAAGCAATCCCTTTTTCCAAGATGCCAGCCAAATAGTCCTTGGGCTGCGCAGATTCGTCACATCCCTTGTCTACTCTTACTATAAGAGCGATGACATTGTCACATTCGATTATGAGTTGCAAGACTGGGTGCATGAAGCTACAGCCTCAGCTCAAGTGATAGACTTTCCACAAGGGCGTCTAACCAAGCGCGAGACACTCATAGACATGCTCTGCCACTTTGCATTTCTTACAGTAGTCCACAATACACTGAATGGGGCATCTCCCTTCAGTGTGTCGTCGACTTTACCATATCACCCGGTAGCCCTCCATGCTCCTCTACCGGCGACAAAGGGTGTAGAGAATATCCTTCCATGGCTACCTAGCAAGACGGCTGCGGTTAATGAGATTGCAGTGTTTGCAAAGATGAACAAACCATTTGCAAGCTTGGAGAACAAGACATTCATCCATACCCTTCATGAGGATGCTTTTCTTGGTCGTCTAAATGAAGAAAGCAGAGCCGCGGAACAAGCTCTGTGGGAAGAGATGGAGGCTATCAGCCAAAGGATCAGAGGGAAAGGGTTTGATAAGAACGGGCTCAGCGAAGGTATGCCTTTTCTATGGACGATATTAGATCCTGCAACCATGCATGGGTGATGGATGCTTGGGCTTCGGACTTGTACTGGCCGAGGGCCATCTGAGTTAGCCGTTAAAATCTACCCCACAAAGAGGGTCGCAGCTTCCCCGCGGCAAGATCTGAACCATGCCGAGGAAGGTGCCAACGCCCGGCACCGGTCCGCCTCCCGTGCCCTCAGCTACGAGGTAACTACGAGTACCTGGTTAATTATCACCAACTTCGACTTTTACAAGGACTAAGACTGCGTTAATGTTATCCTGCCACTCTTCTACAACTAAAAATATGGACCGGTAACACAACTTACACATATATTATAACTTCCCCTCTCGAGGAACATGATAAAGTCATGCGGGGAATTCTTCGACCCCAGGCATGGTCTCGATGGCCTGCCCGCACTTTCTCAAAACACTCAACAGCACCGCCTTTGAGACGCGGTCTACTCACAAGCGCCTACATCAAAGGTCCCTCAGAACCTGCATTACTCGAGGAAACCGTCGGTGAGAATTTCGCACGCATCGTGGGTGCTCATGGCGATCGCAATGCCGTCATTTCCCGACATCAACAACGTCGGTTGACCTACCACCAACTCGACCAGGACAGCAATGTTGTGGCTAGGGGACTGCAAAGCTTGGGAATTAAAAAGGGGGATCGTGTTTGTGTCTCGCTAGGGAACAATCTCGAGTTTGCCACCATTACATACGCCCTGTTCAAGCTCGGCGCCATCCTTGTCCCGCTGAATCCTGCCTTCACCTCGACTCAGATCATATCGGCGCTCAACCATTTGTCGTCCACACATCTGATCATTGGGGCCGAGACAAACCTCCCATACAAACCTCCGCGATCCAATGTCTCTCTCCTCCAAGGATTGGTCCCAGATCTTTCGACGACGACCCTTTCATCCGAAGCGATCCCATCTCTAAAGAATATCATATTGGTGGACAATTCGGCTGGTAGGATAGATCCCACAACATTGAAAGCCACAACACCGTGGTCGTCAATAAATCAGGACTCTGATACCTCAGCGCCGACACCTTCTTCACCCTTATCCAACACCGACCTTGTCAACATTCAGTTTACCTCCGGCACAACATCAATGCCCAAGGCCGCATGTCTATCACACCGGTCTATCCTCAATAATGGAAATCAGATCGGTGATCGCATGCTACTCACACCAGAAGACGTTGTAGTCTGCCCGCCACCACTATTTCACTGTTTCGGTTGCATCCTTGGCTACATGGCCACGGCTACTCATGGGTCCGCAATCGTCTTCCCCACAGAAGCATTCAATCCCATGGCTGCCCTTCAGGCCGTTCAAGAAGAGAAAGGAACCGCCCTATATGGGGTGCCCACCATGTTTCTCGCCGAACTTGAACTGATCAATGATGAGGCAATTCCATACGAAGGGTTCCAACACCTCCGAACTGGCATTGCTGCAGGCTCCTCAATCCCAGCAGAATTGATGCGCAAGCTCCATAAGACACTCAATTTGACCGAACTTACAATCTGCTACGGTATGACTGAAACTTCGCCCGTTTCCGCCATGACTACGACCGATGACCCAATCGAGAAACGCATCAATACTGTCGGCCGTCTCTTGCCTCATGTTGAGGCCAAAGTAGTTGACCCATTTGACCATAACAAAGTTCTAGAGGTTGGCGAAAGGGGCGAGTTGGCAGTAAGCGGCTACCTCGTGATGAAGGAGTACTGGGGTCAACCCGAGAAGACTGCCGAAGTCATGTTAACGGACGACTCCGGCAAGCTTTGGATGCACACGGGTGACGAAGCCTCAATTGACAAAGACGGTTATGTCAGTATTACAGGCAGGATCAAGGATTTGATAATTCGTGGTGGCGAGAACATTCATCCTCTGGAAATCGAGAATTGTCTCTTCGCACATCCAAAGATCGCCGAAGTCAGTGTGGTAGGCCTACCGGATGAACGATATGGTGAGGTCGTCGCAGCATTTGTCATTCATAGACATCATCATCTACATCCCGAGGAGAAGGAAGTAACGGTTGAGGAGGTCAGAGAGTGGGTGAAGGAACGCATGAGCCATCATCTCGTGCCCAAATATGTCTTCTTTGTACACGAGTACCCGAAGACAGCGAGTGGGAAGATTCGTAAGTCCAAGCCCTATCTTGTTTCTCCATGACAAACCCATGTCTGACATTGTTTTGGTAGAAAAATTCAAGCTGCGTGATACAGGCATTCAGCTATTGAAGGACATAGAAGCGAAGAAACAGTCATGACAAAAGCATTCGTCGGTATCGTCGGCTTCGAGTCATTATTTACAATTGGAATATATCCCCGGGAAGATCGATCTCCCTGACTATAATGTTTGGATATGATCTGATCTCGTTGATCTTGCATTGCAGATGCGATCATTCATGGGGCGTGGTGGGGTGAATAAACACCGTGGAGATATCCATTGGGTATGTCCTTGTCTTTCTGAGGTTGCGCTATCATCCGGTAGTTTTGCACAGCTCGGCATGAGCAGCGTCAGGGACGCGTGGACATTTCTGATACCAGAGGTGGTACGTCCAGAGTCGCCAGGCATGGATCTTGGCAATAGATGTATATATGAACACAAGAATTGTCCAATTGAATCGATTCGACCTCCGTGACCATGGTGCTCGGAGCGAAATCTGACTGCTGGGTCGCATTGCCAGAGGTTGGTAAGCGACACAGGGTTCGAATTTGCCGTCCATTATCACCTGTAATAGCTCTTTCACATCGGCATTAATGGCCATGTTCATGTTTTCGTGTCCTCTCCCATTGGTTCTGGTTGGGATGACTATCATCGTTTCGTTCTTCGCTCGTCATCGCCATCATGATCACGCTTTCTTCGCTCTCGATCCTCATCCCCATCACGATGCCGGTAGGCATCGCGATCTCCAGATCTCTCCGATCCTTTCTTGTCGTCCCCTTCTTCGTCCCTCCTCCTGTGATGATGGTGATGGTGATGTCGATGCTTCGACTTGTCCTTCCGCTCCGCCCTCTCTTTCGCCCGTTCAACCTCCTCCCGCTTCTCCTTGATCAAATACTCGCGCATGGGATCTTCATCTTCGCCTTCACCCTGCGTCACCGCCAACATCTCCTGTAACTCCCGCTCCTCTTTCAACAGCGGCTTCCTCCTCTTCCGCCGTCTTTCCCCATCATCACTCTCCTCCGTCTCATCCCCACTCCTATCAACACTCCCACCCCCCTCCTCTCGCGCCTGCAACGCCTCCAACCGCTCCAACCTCCACGTATCCGCATCCTCATCATCCCGTAATTTATACCTCGTGTGATCGACCCTCAAAACCCTTCCCAAAACATCCGCACCCCCAAGATTGTCCACCGCGAGATCACAGCTGCGCTGGTCTTCGTATTTCAGGAATGCGAACCCTTTGCTCTTGCCCGTCTCTTTGTCGCGCATCAGCTGTAGATGTGTCGGATTGCCGTACTGCGAGAATATTACCGCGATGTCGCCCTCTGTGAGACGGTTGTCGAGTCCCCCGACGTAGATGTATGCGGTGTCCCGGTAGTCCGTGTGCCAGGAAGCGGTCACTGGCGTCGCGTTCTCGAGTTCGCGCTTGTTCAGCGCTTGCGTTGCGCGGATGGCGTTCATTGTGTCTCGTGTTCGGATGGGGTGCTGTAGTATGGGTTGAGTTGTGGTGCAGGGAGAGTGGGAGGGTAGCCTGCGGAGGAAGAAGACGATTATGTTGGTATCAGGCTAGAGAACGGAGATCACTGCATCGCAGAGAGTGTAGTCACAATGAGATCGCACTGCGCAGCAGAGACAGATGACTTGAGAGATTTATCAGTACCTCCGAATCAGAACAGGATTCTACCTAGGGAAAAATGAATGAGATTGTTTGAGACAATGGAGAATCTTTCTGAGGCCGCATCTTAGAGTCTTTGGAGATTTCTTTGTTACTCCAACTTAGCCTCATCGGCGATCAGGCTGCGTCTGCGCCCAATATATAAAGTGGCGGGATTATTAGCCTTAGAAGGGCGGATCAGTCGCTGCCACACTGATGGCTGTTCACAATAGACAGGAAATGTAGTGGTATGAGGAGTACGCAAGGAGTGGCATGTTCTAGGCTAGGAATAATGGAGTGTAGGACTCGACTATCTACTGTAGGTGGCAAACCTAGGGACTTGGCGCCAAGGCCCAATAGGATCCCCCCTTCTAGTTTTAATACTCTCATACCATTCGTAATGCCGTATCTCGAAATCGTTAAATTAGGATTAGTAGTGCTCAAAGGGATTCTTATATATTTGGCCTCGCTATTGCGGGATCTCGTGCGGTTCGTTGGAGTGTAGAAATAACGGGATATAGGTATATATAGGTAATTATAGTAGGTAGGAATCTTAGTGCTTCGTTAATAGGGTTATAGTAATTATAGAGAGCTATAACGTCGTTAATAGTTCTAAGGGTATTAGGGAATTCGTTAAGCTATAGCGATTAAGCTCTTTAATACGATTATTAGTAGGAATGTCTATATAGTTATACTATAGTTATTATAGGATATTAGGCTAAATTATAAGCTCGGTAAATATATCGAGATTAAATTCTATATTCTCTAATTAATTCTAGGAAGATCTCGTATTATGATTATAGGCTCCCCCCCCTTTCTAATCTAACTAATTTAGGTGATCTTCATTTCGTAGATTCTTAGGAGATTAAGTTCGCGAAGAAAGAGTTCTTATTTAGTATCCTTTTTAGAGATCTCGTCCTATTCCTTATCGCGATTATCGTTCGTAATGTAGTCTCTAGGCTCCTCTTCTTTACTATCTATACTATTTAAGTGGTGACTAGTATTCGACTAGCTATTATTATCTAATTTACTATTTACGATTTCGATATCTATAATTTCGCTATCTAAGTGTTATGATCGGAACTGCGAACAGTGTCTGACCAAGGGGTTTCCTTGATAGGTGGATACGGGATGGTGAATGAAGTATGAACGAAGAGAACTTAGTTCCAAATTATCCTAAATGTAGGTATAGGATTGTTAACGAAGTTGACTACAAGTAGTCCTATCTAGGGTAGTGAGCGTGTATATATACTGCTAGCGTGATCAGTGTGATCAGTACTGCTCACTTGCTGAGCATACTGATCACCCCTGATCAGGTGAGGTCACGTGGCTTAGCCTTGCCTGGCTCAGCCTGACTCGGGAGACTTGCCTATCGCGTTCCCCGCACCGAGCTTGGCTTGACCTTATGGTGACTTGGTTCGTAACACTCGCCCCTCCCTTCTGTTTCGTCGTCTCGACGTACATAAGGTGTGTTGTCCCCTTCCTGCCTTGTTTCCCTTTTCCTTTCCATGGCTAATCATGCCTCAGTTTCGCGCTTCTAAAAGTGTCCGTTCCTCCACTCAACGCCGTCAAATCCTTGTCGCTCGCATCGAGTCGTTCGGTGTCCCAAAATTAGACATGGGTCGTTGCACTCCTTGCCAAAACGCCGGAACCATCTGCCTGATGCTCGATGGTTATTCCAAGTGCTCGTCTTGTGTGAAGAAGGGGGTGTCTTATTGTGATGGGGTATTTTCTGCGGAGGAGTTTGATGCGTTGACCGCCCAGCGCAATCGTTTAGCCGAGGCCGCTCGACGCAAGGGGGAGGAGATTAAAGAGATGTTGGCCGAGGCGGCCCGTGTGCATGCCAAAATGTTGGCGGAAGTATCAAAGGCTCATGAGGAGAAAGAACGGCTCCATCATGATGCGGATGTTTTGCTGGATAAACAGAAAAAGATGTTGATTCGGGAAGCGACCGCCTTGGATGAGATCGATCATCTTGAACCACCCCCCGTCGCTTCCTCCACTGTTTTTGTTGGTTTGGATGATGCTCAATTGGAGCAGATGTTTGAGTTGGAGCCTGGTTCCATGGCTGATTTTTCCGGTCCTATCCTTCTCGACCGTCCTTTGGCTCGGTGAATTATGGGATTGGTCCGTCATATGTTTGGTGGAATTTCTTTCTTGCGGCTTCTGGTACCTCTTCGTACCTTAGCCAGCGAGGAGGTTCGCCTGGTTTGGTCTGTATTTCGTAACTTCCCATGCCAAAATCACATGGATCGTAATCCACGATCTTTATTTGTTCGGGGAGTTTCGGATTTGGTTTTTGTTTCTGGTGGTACTGGGCCACAAGTTTTGGATTGAGGTTAGTTGTTGGTTCCCATGTGTTTTCCTCGTTCGTGTATCCTAACCATTTGATCAGATATTCCGTTTGGTTGTTTTGTCGACGATGCTGAAGAATCTTCTCCACATCGTAATATGGCTCTTGGGTGTCTTCATCGATATGGACTGGTCCAGGTCGTGCATTGGGTGGTGCTTTTTCTAGCAATGATTTATGAAAAACCGGGTGAATGTTCATTCCTCCTGGTAATTGCAATTCATATGACACTGGTCCCAGTATTTTCCTGATTCGATATGGTCCGATTTTCGTGTTGTCGAGTTTTTTGCTTGGTCTTTGTGTTTTGATATTTTTTGTACTGACGTAGACCATCTCTCCCTCCTGGAAGTCTGGTCCCTCAGATCTTTTCTTGTTGGCTGTTTTTGTTGTTGTTTTTGCTATTTTGTCCAATTTTGTTTTTAGTAGAAAATGTAGTTCATTTAACTTGTCCACGGTTATTTTCGCTTTTTCCGCCTTAGGTTTCAGTCCTAGGCTTTTTCTTGATAGTTCTGGGTGTCTCCCGTAATTTGCGAAGAAAGGTGATATTCCTGTTATTGATTTGTTGTTGTTAAATGCGAATTGTGCCATCGGTAGTAGTTGAACCCAGTTGTTTTGCTCATAGTTGACATAGCATCGTAAGTATTGTTCGATTGTCTGGTTCGTTCTCTCAGTCTGTCCATCTGTTTGTGGGTGATATGATGTTGACATCTTGTGTTTGATTCCCAATAGGTCTGTTAAGGATTGCCAGAATTGTGAATTGAATAGCTTGTCTCTGTCGGTGACAATAACATCCGGTATTCCATGTTGTGCAAATACCGTTCTTGTTATAGCGTATGCTAGGTCTTCTGCTGTTGACGATTCCTTGTATGGTAGAAGATAGACATACTTTGTCAATGTGTCGTTGATTGTGAGAATGCTGTCGTAGATCGTTCCCGTCATAGGTTCCTTTGATGGTGGTAACTTCACAATGAAGTCCATGGCTATTCTTGACCATGCCTTTTCAGCGTTTTCTGCCGATTGTAGTAGTCCATATGGCTTGTGTCTTGAGTGTTTGGCTTTGTGGCATGTGTCGCATCCTTTGATGTATTGCTCTACATCTTTCCTTAATCCCGTCCAGGTATAGTCTCGTGTGATGAGTTCAATGGTTTTGTCGATACCTGGATGTCCTGCTGTCTTCTCATCATGTCTTGACTTGATGATTTCTTGTTTTTCTTCTGTCGATGGTTCTTGTTCCATGATTGCCAGGGTTTCTGTTTTTGGTTTGTTGTATGCCAACCATTTCCCTATTCTCTTTAGTAGCGTGGCTGGCT